>NW_024739046.1:0-18511 GCF_018991925.1 Homarus americanus | reverse complement strand
TACTCGATCAGGGGTCTTTGTTATACTAGATCAGGGTACTTTGTTATACTTGATCAGAGGACTTTGTTTTACTCGACCAAGGGCGTTCGTTATGCTCGATTAGAAAACTTTGTTATACTCGACCAGGGAACTTTGTTATACTGCACCAGGGACTTTGTGATACTCGATCAGTGGATATGTTATACTCGATCAGGGGACTTTGTTATACTCGGTTCAGGGGACTTTATTATACTCGTCCAAGGGGCTTTTTTATACTAGGATCAGGGGATTTTGTTATACTCGATGAGGGGACTTAGTCTTACTCGATCAGGGCCCTTTGTCATACTCGACCAGGGGACTTTGTTATAATCGATTAGGGGACTTTTTGTTTATCCCTGGATCTGGGGGACTTTGTTACAACTAGGCCAGAGGACGTTGTTATACCTCGATCAGTGGATAAGGTTATATCTGGATCAGGGACTTTTGTTATACCGACCAGGGACTTTGTTATACCTGATCAGGAGGATTTGTTATACTCGATCAGAACCGTTATACTCATCCAGGGGCTTTGGTCATACCGACCAGGGGAATTTGTTATACCTGATCAGGGACATTGTTATACTCGATCAGGGAACTTTGTTATACTCATCCAGGGGGCTTCGTCATACTCGATCAGTTGACTTTCTTATACTCGATCAGGGTGATTTTGTCTTACACGATCAGGGCCCTTTGCTATACTCGACCGGGGGATTTTGTTATAATCGATCAGGGGACTTTGTTATACTCGGTTCAGGGGACTTTGTTATACTCGTCCAAGTGGCTTTTTTATACTAGGATCAGGGGACTTTGTTATCATCGATCAGGGGACTTTGTTATACTGGACCAGGAGACTTTGTTATACTCGATCAGGGAACGTTGCTATACTCGATGAGGGAACTTTGTTATACTCATCCAAGGGGCTTTGTTATGTTCCATCAGGGGACTTTGTTATACTCGATCAGGGGACTTTGGTATGCTCCATCTAGGGACTTTGTTATACTCGATCAGGGACTTTGTTATACTCGATAAGGGGACTTTGTTAGACTCGATAAGGGGACTTTGTTAGACTCGAACTGGGGACTTTGTTATACTTGACCAGGGGACTTTGTTATTCTCGATTAAACGGCTTTGTTATACTCGATCAGGGGACTTTCTTATACTCGATTAGAGGCCTTTTTTAGACTCGATCAGGGGACTTTGTTATACTCTGTGCTCGTGCAGGGCTTTTGTTACTCGATCAGGACTTTTGTTATACTCGATCAGGAGGCTTTGGTTATACCTCCGATTAGGACTTTGCTATACTCGACCAGGGGACTTTGTTATACTCGAGCAGGGGGCTCTGTTATACTCGATTAGGGGACTTTGTCTTACTCGCTCAGGGCCCTTTGCTATACTGGACCGGGGACTTTATTATAATCGATCAGGGGACTTTGGTATGCTTGATCTAGGGAATTTGTTATACTCGATCAGGGGACTTTGTTATACTCGATCAGGGGACTTTGCTATACTCGACCAGGTGACTTTGTTATACTCGATCAGGGGACTTTGTTATACTCGACCAGTGGACTTTTTTATACTTGATTCAGGGGACTTTGTCATACTAGATCTGTGGACTTTCCTATATTTGACCAATGGACTTTGCTATACTCGATGAGCGGCCTTTGTTATACTCGATCAGGGGACGTTGTTATACTTGATTAGGGGACTTTGTTATACTCGATGAGGGGACTTTGTTACAATGGACCAGGGGACATTCTTATACTCGATTAGGGGACTTTGTTATTCTCGATCAGGGGACTTTTGTTACCCTCGATCAGGGAACTTTGTTATACTCGACCAGGGACCTTTGTTATACTCGATTAGGAGACTTTGTTATACTCGATCTGGGGACTTTGTTATACTCGAAAAGGGGAATTTGTTATATTCGATAAGGGTTTTTGTTAGACTCGAACAGGGGACTTTGTTATACTCGTTCAGCGGCCTTTGTTATACTCGATCAGGGGACTTTGTTATACGCGATCAGGAGACTTTGTTATACTCGATGAGGGGCCTTTGTTAAACTTGATTAGGGGCCTTTGTCATACTCGACTAGGGGCCTTTGTTATACTCGATGAGGGTGCTTTATTATGCTCGACCAGGGGACTTTGTTATTCTCGATTAGGGGACTTTGAAATATTCGACCAGGGGACTTTTTTATACTTGATCAGGGGACTTTGTCTTACTCAACCAGAGGCCTTTGTTATACTCGATCGGGGAACTTTGTTATACTCGATGAGTGGACTTTACTATATTTGACCAATGGACGTTGCTATACTCGATGTGGGGCCTTTGTTATACTCGATCAGGGGACATTGTCATACTCGACCATGTGACATTGTTATACTCGATCAGGGGACTTTGTTATACGCGACCAGAGGACTTTGTTATACTCGATCAGGTGATATGTTATACTCGATCAGGGGAATTTGTTATACTCGATCAGAGGACTTTGTTATACTCGACGATGGGCTTTTTTATACTCGATTAGAAAACTTTGTTATACTCGACCAGGAGACTTTGTGATACTCGATCAAGGGACTTTGTTATACTCCACCAGGGACTTTGTTATATTCGATCAGGGGATATGTAATACTCGATCAGGGGACTTTGTTATACTCAATCAGGGGACTTTGTCATACTCGACCAGAGGACTTTGTTATACTCGATCAGGGGATATGTTATACTCGATCAGGGGTCTTTGTTATACTTGATCAGGGGACTTTGTTATACTTGATTAGGGGACTTTGTTATACTAGATCAGGGTACTTTGTTATACTTGATCAGAGGACTTTGTTTTACTCGACCAAGGGCCTTTGTTATGCTCGATTAGAAAACTTTGTTATACTCGACCAGGGAACTTTGTTATACTCCACCAGGGACTTTGTGATACTCGATCAGTGGATATGTTATACTCGATCAGGGGACTTTGTTATACTCGGTTCAGGGGACTTTGTTATACTCGTCCAAGGGGCTTTTTTTTACTAGGATCAGGGGATTTTGTTATACTCGATGAGGGGACTTAGTCTTACTCGATCAGGGCCCTTTGTCATACTCGACCAGGGGACTTTGTTATAATCGATTAGGGACTTTGTTATCCTCGATCTGGGGACTTTGTTAAACTAGGCCAGGAGACGTTGTTATACTCGATCAGTGGATATGTTATACTCGATCAGGGGACTTTGTTATACTGGACCAGGGGACTTTGTTATACTCGATCAGGAGACTTTGTTATACTCGATCAGGGAACTGTTATACTCATCCAGGGGGCTTTGTCATACTCGACCAGGGGAATTTGTTATACTCGATCAGGGGACTTTGTTATACTCGATCAGGGAACTTTGTTATACTCATCCAGGGGGCTTTGTCATACTCGATCAGTTGACTTTCTTATACTCGATCAGGGTGATTTTGTCTTACACGATCAGGGCCCTTTGCTATACTCGACCGGGGGATTTTGTTATAATCGATCAGGGGACTTTGGTATGCTCGATCTAGGGACTTTGTTATACCGGGCCAGGGGACTTTTTTATACTCGATGAGGGTCTTTGTTTCACTGGACCAGGGACATTTTTATACACGATTAGGGGACTTTGTTATACTCGATCAGGGGACTTTGTCTTACTCGATCAGGGCCCTTTGCTATACTAGACCGGGGGACTTTGTTATAATCGATTAGGGAGCTTTGGTATGCTCGACCTAGGGACTTTGTTATACTCGATTAGGGACTTTGTTATACTCGACCAGGGGCCTGTGTTAAACTCGATTAGGGGACTTTGTTATACTCGATAACGGGACTTTGTTATACTCGATAAGGGGAATTTGTTATACTCGATAAGGGGACTTTGTTATACTCGATCAGGGGACTTTCTTATACTCGATTAGAGGCCAAAATCAGGGGACTTTGTTATACTCGAGCAGGGGGCTTTGTTATACTCGATCAGGGGACTTTGTTATACTCGATTAGGCGGCTTTGTTATACCCGATCAGGGGACTTTCTTATACTCGATTAGAGGCCTTTTTTAGACTCGATCAGGGGACTTTGTTATACTCGTGCAGGGAGCTTTGTTATACTCGATCAGGGGACTTTGTTATACTCGATCAGGCGTTTTGTATATACTCGATTAGGGATTCTTGCTATACTCGGACCAGGGGACTTTGTTATACCTCGAGCAGGGGGCCTCTGTTATACACGATTAGGACTTTGTCTTACTCGCTCAGGGCCCTTTGCTATACTGGACCGGGGACTTTGTTATAATCGATCAGGGGACTTTGGTATGCTTGATGTAGGGACTTTGTTATACTCGATCAGGGGACTTTGTTATACTCGATCAGGGGACTTTGTTATACTCGACCAGGGGACTTTTTTATCCTTGATCAGGGGACTTTGTCATACTCGACCAGAGGACTTTGTTATACTCGATCAGAGGATATGTTATACTCGATCAGGGGGCTTTGTTATACTCGATCAGGGGACTTTGCTATACTCGACCAGGTGACTTTGTTATACTCGATCAGGGGACTTTGTTATACTCGACCAGTGGACTTTTTTATACTTGATTCAGGGGACTTTGTCATACTAGATCTGTGGACTTTCCTATATTTGACCAATGGACTTTGCTATACTCGATGAGCGGCCTTTGTTATACTCGATCAGGGGACTTTGTTATACTTGATTAGGGGACTTTGTTATACTCGATCAGGGGACTTTGTTACAATGGACCAGGGGACATTTTTATACTCGATTAGGGGACTTTGTTATTCTCGATCAGGGGACTTTTGTTACACTCGATCAGGGAACTTTGTTATACTCGACCAGGGACCTTTGTTATACTCGATTAGGAGACTTTGTTATACTCGATCTGGGGACTTTGTTATACTCGAAAAGGGGAATTTGTTATATTCGATAAGGGTTTTTGTTAGACTCGAACAGGGGACTTTGTTATACTCGACCAGGGGCCTTTGTTATACTCGACCAGGGGCCTTTGTTATACTCGATTAGGGGACTTTGTTATACTCGATAACGGGACATTGTTATACTCGATAAGGGGAATTTGTTATACTCGATAAGGGGACTTTGTTATACTCGATCAGGGGACTTTCTTATACTCGATTAGAGGCCTTTTTTGGACTCGATCAGGGGACTTTGTTTTCCCCAAGCAGGGGGCTTTGTTATACTCGATCAGGGGACTTTGTTATACTCGATTAGGAGGCTTTCTTATACTCGATCAGGGACTTTGCTATACTCGACCAGGGGACTTTGTTATACTCAATCAGGGGATATGTTATACTCGATCAGGGAACTTTGTTATACTCATCCAGGGGACTTTGTTATACGCGATCAGGAGACTTTGTTATACTCGATTAGGAACGTTTGTTATACTCGTCCACGGGGGCTTTGTTATACTAGGATCAGGGGACTTTGTTATACTCGATGAGGGGACTTAGTCTTACTCGATCAGCGCCCTTTGTTATACTCGACCTGGGGACTTTGTTATAATCGATTAGGGAACTTTGTTATACTTGGTCAGAGGACTTTGTTATACTCGACCAGGGGCCTTTGTTATACTAGATAAGAAAACTTTGTTATATTCGACCAGGGGACTTTGTTATACTCATCCAGGGGGCTTTGTCATACTCGATTAGCGGACTTTCTTATACTCAATCAGGGGATTTTTTCTTACACGATCAGGGCCCTTTGCTATACTCGACCTGGGGACTTTGTTATAATCGATCAGGGGACTATGGTATGCTCGATCTAGGGACTTTGTTATACTGGGCCAGGGGACTTTTTTATACTCGATGAATGGACTTTGTTACACTGGACCAGGGGACATTTTTATTCTCGATTAGGGGACTTTGTTATCATCGATCAGGGGACTTTGTTATACTGGACCAGGAGACTTTGTTATACTCGATCAGGGAACATTGCTATACTCGATGAGGGAACTTTGTTATACTCATCCAAGGGGCTTTGTTATTTTCCATCAGGGGACTTTGTTATACTCGATCAGGGGACTTTGGTATGCTCCATCTAGGGACTTTGTTATACTCGATCAGGGACTTTGTTATACTCGATAAGGGGACTTTGTTAGACTCGATAAGGGGACTTTGTTAGACTCGAACAGGGGACTTTGTTATACTTGACCAGGGGACTTTGTTATACTCGATTAAACGGCTTTGTTATACTCGATCAGGGGACTTTCTTATACTCGATTAGAGGCCTTTTTTAGACTCGATCAGGGGACTTTGTTATACTCGTGCAGGGAGCTTTGTTATACTCGATCAGGGGACTTTGTTATACTCGATCAGGAGGCTTTGTTATACTCGATTAGGGGACTTTGCTATACTCGACCAGGGGACTTTGTTATACTCGAGCAGGGGGCTCTGTTATACTCGATTAGGGGACTTTGTCTTACTCGCTCAGGGCCCTTTGCTATACTGGACCGGGGACTTTGTTATAATCGATCAGGGGACTTTGGTATGCTTGATCTAGGGACTTTGTTATACTCGATCAGGGGACTTTGTTATACTCGATCAGGGGACTTTGTTATACTCGACCAGGGGACTTTGTCATACTCGACCAGAGGACTTTGTTATACTCGATCAGAGGATATGTTATACTCGATCAGGGGGCTTTGTTATACTCGATCAGGGGACTTTGCTATACTCGACCAGGTGACTTTGTTATACTCGATCAGGGGACTTTGTTATACTCGACCAGTGGACTTTTTTATACTTGATTCAGGGGACTTTGTCATACTAGATCTGTGGACTTTCCTATATTTGACCAATGGACTTTGCTATACTCGATGAGCGGCCTTTGTTATACTCGATCAGGGGACTTTGTTATACTTGATTAGGGGACTTTGTTATACTCGATCAGGGGACTTTGTTACAATGGACCAGGGGACATTTTTATACTCGATTAGGGGACTTTGTTATACTCGATCTGGGGCCTTTATTATACTCGATTAGGAGACTTTGTTATACTCGATCTGGGGACTTTGTTATACTCGAAAAGGGGAATTTGTTATATTCGATAAGGGTTTTTGTTAGACTCGAACAGGGGACTTTGTTATACTCGACCAGGGGCCTTTGTTATACTCGATCAGGGGACTTTGTTATACGCGATCAGGAGACTTTGTTATACTCGATTAGGGGCCTTTGTTATACTCGATGAAGGTGCTTTATTATGCTCGACCAGGGGACTTTGTTATTCTCGATTAGGGGACTTTGAAATATTCGACCAGGGGACTTTTTTATACTTGATCAGGGGACTTTGTCTTACTCGACCAGAGGCCTTTGTTATACTCGATCGGGGAACTTTGTTATACTCGATGAGTGGACTTTACTATATTTGACCAATGGACTTTGCTATACTCGATGTGGGGCCTTTGTTATACTCGATCAGGGGACATTGTCATACTCGACCATGTGACATTGTTATACTCGATCAGGGGACTTTGTTATACTCGACCAGAGGACTTTGTTATACTCGATCAGGTGATATGTTATACTCGATCAGGGGAATTTGTTATACTCGATCAGAGGACTTTGTTATACTCGACGATGGGCTTTTTTATACTCGATTAGAAAACTTTGTTATACTCGACCAGGAGACTTTGTGATACTCGATCAGGGGACTTTTTTATACTCCACCAGGGACTTTGTTATATTCGATCAGGGGATATGTAATACTCGATCAGGGGACTTTGTTATACTCGATCAGGGGACTTTGTCATACTCGACCAGAGGACTTTGTTATACTCGATCAGGGGATATGTTATACTCGATCAGGGGTCTTTGTTATACTAGATCAGGGTACTTTGTTATACTTGATCAGAGGACTTTGTTTTACTCGACCAAGGGCGTTCGTTATGCTCGATTAGAAAACTTTGTTATACTCGACCAGGGAACTTTGTTATACTGCACCAGGGACTTTGTGATACTCGATCAGTGGATATGTTATACTCGATCAGGGGACTTTGTTATACTCGGTTCAGGGGACTTTATTATACTCGTCCAAGGGGCTTTTTTATACTAGGATCAGGGGATTTTGTTATACTCGATGAGGGGACTTAGTCTTACTCGATCAGGGCCCTTTGTCATACTCGACCAGGGGACTTTGTTATAATCGATTAGGGGACTTTGTTATCCTCGATCTGGGGACTTTGTTAAACTAGGCCAGGAGACGTTGTTATACTCGATCAGTGGATATGTTATACTCGATCAGGGGACTTTGTTATACTGGACCAGGGGACTTTGTTATACTCGATCAGGAGACTTTGTTATACTCGATCAGGGAACTGTTATACTCATCCAGGGGGCTTTGTCATACTCGACCAGGGGAATTTGTTATACTCGATCAGGGGACTTTGTTATACTCGATCAGGGAACTTTGTTATACTCATCCAGGGGGCTTTGTCATACTCGATCAGTTGACTTTCTTATACTCGATCAGGGTGATTTTGTCTTACACGATCAGGGCCCTTTGCTATACTCGACCGGGGGATTTTGTTATAATCGATCAGGGGACTTTGTTATACTCGGTTCAGGGGCCTTTGTTTTACTCGTCCAAGTGGCTTTTTTATACTAGGATCAGGGGACTTTGTTATACTCGATGAGGGGACTTAGTCTTACTCGATCAGGGCCCTTTGTCATACTCGACTAGGAGACTTTGTTATAATCGATTAGGGGACTTTGTTATCCTCGATCTGGGGACTTTGTTAAACTAGGCCAGGAGACGTTGTTATAATCGATCAGTGGATATGTTATACTCGATCAGGGGACTTTGTTATACTGGACCAGGGGACTTTGTTATACTCGATCAGGAGACTTTGTTATACTCGATCAGGGAACTGTTATACTCATCCAGGGGGCTTTGTCATACTCGACCAGGGGAATTTGTAATACTCGATCAGGGGACTTTGTTATACTCGATCAGGGAACTTTGTTATACTCATCCAGGGGGCTTTGTCATACTCGATCAGTTGACTTTCTTATACTCGATCAGGGTGATTTTGTCTTACACGATCAGGGCCCTTTGCTATACTCGACCGGGGGATTTTGTTATAATCGATCAGGGGACTTTGGTATGCTCGATCTAGGGACTTTGGTATACCGGGCCATGGGACTTTTTTATACTCGATGAGGGGACTTTGTTTCACTGGACCAGGGGACATTTTTATACACGATTAGGGGACTTTGTTATACTCGATCAGGGGACTTTGTCTTACTCGATCAGGGCCCTTTGCTATACTAGACCGGGGGACTTTGTTATAATCGATTAGGGAGCTTTGGTATGCTCGACCTAGGGACTTTGTTATACTCGATCAGGGACTTTGTTATACTCGACCAGGGGCCTTTGTTAAACTCGATTAGGGGACTTTTTTATACCCGATAACGGGACTTTGTTATACTCGATAAGGGGAATTTGTTATACTCGATAAGGGGACTTTGTTATACTCGATCAGGGGACTTTCTTATACTCGATTAGAGGCCAAAATCAGGGGACTTTGTTATACTCGAGCAGGGGGCATTGTTATACTCGATCAGGGGACTTTGTTATACTCGATCAGGAGGCTTTCTTATACTCGATCAGGGACTTTGCTATACTCATCCAGGGGACTTTGTTATACTCGATCAGGGGACTTTGTTATACGCGATCAGGAGACTTTGTTATACTCGATTAGGAAAGTTTGTTATACTCGTCACGGGGGCTTTGTTATACTAGGATCAGGGGACTTTGTTATACTCGATGAGGGGACTTAGTCTTACTCGATCAGCGCCCTTTGTTATACTCGACCAGGGGACTTTGTTATAATCGATTAGGGAACTTTGTTATACTTGGTTAGAGGACTTTGTTATACTCGACCAGGGGCCTTTGTTATACTAGATAAGAAAACTTTGTTATACTCGACCAGGGGACTTTGTCATACTCGACCAGAGGACTTTGTTATACTCGATCAGGGAACTTTGTTATACTCATCCAGGGGGCTTTGTCATACTCGATTAGCGGACTTTCTTATACTCAATCAGGGGATTTTGTCTTACACGATCAGGGCCCTTTGCTATACTCGACCTGGGGACTTTGTTATAATCGATTAGGGGACTTTGGTATGCTCGATCTAGGGACTTTGTTTATACTGGGCCAGGGGACTTTTTTATACTCGATGAAGGGACTTTGTTACACTGGACCAGGGGACATTTTTATTCTCGATTAGGGGACTTTGTTTTCATCGATCAGGGGACTTTGTTATACTGGACCAGGAGACTTTGTTATACTCGATCAGGGAACGTTGCTATACTCGATGAGGGAACTTTGTTATAGTCATCCAAGGGGCTTTGTTATTTTCCATCAGGGGACTTTGTTATACTCGATCAGGGGACTTTGGTATGCTCCATCTAGGGACTTTGTTATACTCGATCAGGGACTTTGTTATACTCGATAAGAGGACTTTGTTAGACTCGATAAGGGGACTTTGTTAGACTCGAACAGGGGACTTTGTTATACTTGACCAGGGGACTTTGTTATACTCGATTAGGCGGATTTGTTATACTCGATCAGGGGACTTTCTTATACTCGATTAGAGGCCTTTTTTAGACTCGATCAGGGGACTTTGTTATACTCGTGCAGGAGCTTTGTTATACTCGATCAGGGGACTTTGTTATACTCGATCAGGAGGCTTTGTTATACTCGATTAGGGGACTTTGCTATACTCGACCAGGGGACTTTGTTATACTCGAGCAGGGGGCTCTGTTATACTCGATTAGGGGACTTTGTCTTACTCGCTCAGGGCCCTTTGCTATACTGGACCGGGGACTTTGTTATAATCGATCAGGGGACTTTGGTATGCTTGATCTAGGGACTTTGTTATACTCGATCAGGGGACTTTGTTATACTCGATCAGGGGACTTTGTTATACTCGACCAGGGGACTTTTTTATCCTTGATCAGGGGACTTTGTCATACTCGACCAGAGGACTTTGTTATACTCGATCAGAGGATATGTTATACTTGATCAGGGGGCTTTGTTATACTCGATCAGGGGACTTTGCTATACTCGACCAGGTGACTTTGTTATACTCGATCAGGGGACTTTGTCATACTAGATCTGTGGACTTTCCTATATTTGACCAATGGACTTTGCTATTCTCGATGAGCGGCCTTTGTTATACTCGATCAGGGGACTTTGTTATACTTGATTAGGGGACTTTGTTATACTCGATCAGGGGACTTTGTTACAATGGACCAGGGGATATTTTTATACTCGATTAGGGGACTTTGCTATACTCGATAACGGGACTTTGTTATACTCGATAAGGGGAATTTGTTATACTCGATAAGGGGACTTTGTTATACTCGATCAGGGGACTTTCTTATACTCGATTAGAGGCCATTTTTGGACTCGATCAGGGGACTTTGTTATACTCATCCAGGGGAATTTGTTATACTCGATCAGGGACTTTGTTATACGCGATCAGGAGACTTTGTTATACTCGATTAGGAACGTTTGTTATACTCGTCCACGGGGGCTTTGTTATACTAGGATCAGGGGACTTTGTTATACTCGATGAGGGGACTTAGTCTTACTCGATCAGCGCCCTTTGTTATACTCGACCAGGGGACTTTGTTATAATCGATTAGGGAACTTTGTTATACTTGGTCAGAGGACTTTGTTATACTCGACCAGGGGCCTTTGATATACTAGATAAGAAAACTTTGTTATACTCGACCAGGGGACTTTGTTATACTCATCCAGGGGGCTTTGTCATACTCGATTAGCGGACTTTCTTATACTCAATCAGGGGATTTTGTCTTACACGATCAGGGCCCTTTGCTATACTCGACCTGGGGACTTTGTTATAATCGATCAGGGGACTTTGGTATGCTCGATCTAGGGACTTTGTTATACTGGGCCAGGGGACTTTTTTATACTCGATGAAGGGACTTTGTTACACTGGACCAGGGGACATTTATATTCTCGATTAGGGGACTTTGTTATCATCGATCAGGGGACTTTGTTATACTGGACCAGGAGACTTTGTTATACTCGATCAGGGAACGTTGCTATACTCGATGAAGGGAACTTTGTTATACTCATCCAAGGGGCTTTGTTATTTTCCATCAGGGGACTTTGTTATACTCGATCAGGGGACTTTGGTATGCTCCATCTAGGGACTTTGTTATACTCGATCAGGGACTTTGTTATACTCGATAAGGGGACTTTGTTAGACTCGATAAGGGGACTTTGTTATAATCGATTAGGGGACTTTGTTATACTTGACCAGGGGACTTTGTTAAACTAGGCTTTGTTATACTCGATCAGGGGACTTTCTTATACTCGATTAGAGGCCTTTTTTAGACTCGATCAGGGGACTTTGTTATACTCGTGCAGGGAGCTTTGTTATACTCGATCAGGGGACTTTGTTATACTCGATCAGGAGGCTTTGTTATACTCGATTAGGGGACTTTGCTATACTCGACCAGGGGACTTTGTTATACTCGAGCAGGGGGCTCTATTATACTCGAATATGGGACTTTGTCTTACTCGCTCAGGGCCCTTTGCTATACTGGACCGGGGACTTTGTTATAATCGATCAGGGGACTCTGGTATGCTTGATCTAGGGACTTTGTTATACTCGATCAGGGGACTTTGTTATACTCGATCAGGGGACTTTGTTATACTCGACCAGGGGACTTTTTTATACTTGATCAGGGGACTTTGTCATACTCGACCAGAGGACTTTGTTATACTCGATCAGAGGATATGTTATACTCGATCAGGGGGCTTTGTTATACTCGATCAGGGGAC
Organism: Homarus americanus; assembly: GCF_018991925.1. Classification (NCBI taxonomy): domain Eukaryota; kingdom Metazoa; phylum Arthropoda; class Malacostraca; order Decapoda; family Nephropidae; genus Homarus; species Homarus americanus. Next base: position 5,640 of record NW_024739046.1, on the reverse strand, counting down.
TTTGCTATACTCGACCAGGTGACTTTGTTATACTCGATCAGGGGACTTTGTTATACTCGACCAGTGGACTTTTTTATACTTGATTCAGGGGACTTTGTCATACTAGATCTGTGGACTTTCCTATATTTGACCTATGGACTTTGCTATACTCGATGAGCGGCCTTTGTTATACTCGATCAGGGGACTTTGTTACAATGGACCAGGGGACATTTTTATACTCGATTAGGGGACTTTGTTATTCTCGATCAGGGGACTTTTGTTACACTCGATCAGGGAACTTTGTTATACTCGACCAGGGACCTTTGTTATACTCGATTAGGAGACTTTGTTATACTCGATCTGGGGACTTTGTTATACTCGAAAAGGGGAATTTGTTATATTCGATAAGGGTTTTTGTTAGACTCGAACAGGGGACTTTGTTATACTCGACCAGGGGCCTTTGTTATACTCGATCAGGGGACTTTGTTATACGCGATCAGGAGACTTTGTTATACTCGATTAGGGGCCTTTGTTATACTCGATGAGGGTGCTTTATTATGCTCGACCAGGGGACTTTGTTATTCTCGATGAGGGGACTTTGAAATATTCGACCAGGGGACTTTTTTATACTTGATCAGGGGACTTTGTCTTACTCGACCAGAGGCCTTTGTTATACTCGATCGGGGAACTTTGTTATACTCGATGAGTGGACTTTACTATATTTGACCAATGGACTTTGCTATACTCGATGTGGGGCCTTTGTTATACTCGATCAGGGGACATTGTCATACTCGACCAGGTGACATTGTTATACTCGATCAGGGGACTTTGTTATACTCGACCAGAGGACTTTGTTATACTCGATCAGGTGATATGTTATACTCGATCAGGGGAATTTGTTATACTCGATCAGAGGACTTTGTTATACTCGACGATGGGGTATTTTATACTCGATTAGAAAACTTTGTTATACTCGACCAGGAGACTTTTTGATACTCGATCAGGGGACTTTGTTATACTCCACCAGGGACTTTGTTAATTCGATCAGGGGATATGTAATACTCGATCAGGGGACTTTGTTATACTCGATCAGGGGACTTTGTCATACTCGACCAGAGGACTTTGTTATACTCGATCAGGGGATATGCTATACTCGATCAGGGGTCTTTGTTATACTTGATCAGGGGACTTTGTTATACTTGATTAGGGGACTTTGTTATACTAGATCAGGGTACTTTGTTATACTTGATCAGAGGACTTTGTTTTACTCGACCAAGGGCCTTTATTATGCTCGATTAGAAAACTTTGTTATACTCGACCAGGGAACTTTGTTATACTCCACCAGGGACTTTGTGATACTCGATCAGTGGATATGTTATACTCGATCAGGGGACTTTGTTATACTCGGTTCAGGGGATTTTGTTATACTCGTCCAAGTGGCTTTTTTATACTAGGATCAGGGGACTTTGTTATACTCGATGAGGGGACTTAGTCTTACTCGATCAGGGCCCTTTGTCATACTCGACCAGGGGACTTTGTTATAATCGATTAGAGGACTTTGTTATCCTCGATCTGGGGACTTTGTTAAACTAGGCCAGGAGACGTTGTTATACTCGATCAGTGGATATGTTATACTCGATCAGGGGACTTTGTTATACTGGACCAGGGGACTTTGTTATACTCGATCAGGGGACTTTTTTATACTCGATCAGGGAACTGTTATACTCATCCAGGGGGCTTTGTCATACTCGACCAGGGGAATTTGTTATACTCGATCAGGGGACTTTGTTATACTCGATCAGGGAACTTTGTTATACTCATCTAGGGGGCTTTGTCATACTCGATCAGGTGACTTTCTTATACTCGATCAGGGTGATTTTGTCTTACACGATCAGGGCCCTTTGCTATACTCGACCGGGGGATTTTGTTATAATCGATCAGGGGACTTTGGTATGCTCGATCTAGGGACTTTGTTATACCGGGTCAGGGGACATTTTTATACTCGATGAGGGGACTTTGTTTCACTGGACCAGGGGACATTTTTATACACGATTAGGGGACTTTGTTATACTCGATCAGGGGACTTCGTCTTACTCGATCAGGGCCCTTTGCTATACTCGACCGGGGGACTTTGTTATAATCGATTAGGGGGCTTTGGTATGCTCGACCTAGGGACTTTGTTATACTCGATCAGGGACTTTGTTATACTCGACCAGGGCCTTTGTTATACTCGATTAGGGGACTTTGTTATACTCGATAACGGGACTTTGTTATACTCGATAAGGGGAATTTGTTATACTCGATAAGGGAACTTTGTTATACTCGATCAGGGGACTTTCTTATACTCGATTAGAGGCCTTTTTTGGACTCGATCAGGGGACTTTGTTATACTCGAGCAGGGGGCTTTGTTATACTCGATCAGGGGACTTTGTTATACTCGATCAGGAGGCTTTCTTATACTCGATCAGGGACTTTGCTATACTCGACCAGGGGACTTTGTTATTCTCAATCAGGGGATATGTTATACTCGATCAGGAGACTTTGTTATACTCATCCAGGGGACTTTGTTATACTCGATCAGGGGACTTTGTTATACGCGATCAGGAGACTTTGTTATACTCGATTAGGAACGTTTGTTATACTCGTCCAGGGGGGCTTTGTTATACTAGGATCAGGGGACTTTGTTATACTCGATGAGGGGACTTAATCTTACTCGATCAGCGCCCTTTGTTATACTCGACCAGGGGACTTTGTTATAATCGATTAGGGAACTTTGTTATACTTGATCAGAGGACTTTGTTATACTCGACCAGGGGCCTTTGTTATACTAGATAAGAAAACTTTGTTATACTCGACCAGGGGACTTTGTCATACTCGACCAGAGGACTTTGTTATACTCGATCAGGGAACTTTGTTATACTCATCCAGGGGGCTTTGTCATACTCGATCAGCGGACTTTCTTATAATCAATCAGGGGATTTTGTCTTACACGATCAGGGCCCTTTGCTATACTCGTCCTGGGGACTTTGTTATAATCGATCAGGGGACTTTGGTATGCTCGATCTACGGACTTTGTTATACTGGGCCAGGGGACTTTTTTATACTCGATGAAGGGACTTTGTTACACTGGACCAGGGGACATTTTTTTTCTCGATTAGGGGACTTTGTTATCCTCGATCAGGGGACTTTGTTATACTGGACCTGGAGACTTTGTTATACTCGATCAGGGAACGTTGTTATACTCGATGAGGGAACTTTGTTATACTCATCCAGGGGGCTTTGTTATTTTCCATCAGGGAACTGTGTTATACTCGATCAGGGGACTTTGGTATGCTCGACCGGGATGACTTTGTTATAATCGATTAGGGGACTTTGGTATGCTCGATCTAGGGACTTTGTTATACTCGATCAGGGACTTTGTTATACTCGATAAGGGGACTTTGTTATACTCGATAAGGGGAATTTGTATTACTCGATAAGGGGACTTTGTTAGACTGGAACAGGGGACTTTGTTATACTTGACCAGGGGACTTTGTTATACTCGATTAGGCGGCTTTGTTATACTCGATCAGGAGACTTTCTTATACTCGATTAGAGGCCTTTTTTAGACTCGATCAGGGGACTTTGTTATACTCGTGCAGGGAGCTTTGTTATACTCGATCAGGGGACTTTGTTATACTCGAGGAGGGGGCTCTGTTATACTCGATTAGGGGACTTTGTCTTACTCGCTCAGGGCCCTTTGCTATACTGGACCGGGGACTTTGTTATAATCGATCAGGGGACTTTGGTATGCTTGATCTAGGGACTTTGTTATACTGGGCCAGGGGACTTTTTTATACTCGACCAGGCGACTTTGTTACACTGGACCAGGGGACATTTTTATTCTCGATTAGGGGAATTTGTTACACTCGATGAGGGACTTTGTTATACTCGACCAGGGCCTGTGTTATACTCGATCAGGGAACTTTGTTATACTAGATCAGGGGACTTTGTTATACTCGATTAAAGGCCTTTTTTGGACTCGATCAGGGTCTAGCGTATTGTCAGATACCCGAAGAATGTTCTATACTACTGAGGGTATACACAAACACTTGTTGTCTTTAAAAGTAGGTTCTATTCTCGTACGGGAGATATATATATACAATAGTAGGACGCAGAAGCCCGTGGTCACGCCACGAGGACTCTGTCTTCTCTCTTTCTACCTCTATCTATGTATTACTACGCGCTGGCCTGTACAGATGCCAGCATTCACAAGCTGAATACATAAAGTATAAATGTGATAATTTATATACATAATATGGTGCACAATAAATAGAATATTACATAGAATTAATACATGTTCTGTAATACTTTACTATACATAATTAATAAGAGTAATATAAGAGTAATATAATAATATACAGCTGAAGGTACTACTTTGTGTCCATATATATCATACCCCTCCCTCCCCCCTATACGCTCATAGTTTCATCTTGAGCGGACCATTTGTTTCTGAGTCGCTCGGACCTGCGGAGTACTGGGGCAGAAACACAAGGTGGGGATGGATTTACTTTAGAGACATCAACATTAGGGGACTCAACTGGGGAGGGGTCAACACTAGGCAGCTCCACAGGTCGGAGGAAACGACGGTTCCTCCACCATACTCTACCACTAGGAAGACGCACTTGGTAGTCCCTTGACCAGCCAATACCCATGACAACCCCAACCTTGTCCCAGCGGTGAGATACCGGATCTTGAATCCTGATCTGCTGGCCGATACTCAACCTGGGAAGGGGGCGGGCATGACAGTCGTACCGAGCAGCGACATCTGCGGCTCGTTTTGCTGCACGGCGGTCACATTCCTCAGTCTTGGCCTGCCATTCTTGAGAAAAAGACTTCGGGTGGGCAGGAACACAAGACCTGAGATGATGTCCGTATAGAACCTGGGCTGGGGAGCGTCCGGTGAAGTTCGGGGTGTTGCGTAACTCAAACAAACCTCGATCGAAGTTCGGGGTGTTGCGTAACTCCAACAAACCTCGATCGAAGTCCTCGCAGTCGATATTTCCTGAGGGTGACACCTTAAGGATCAGGTGCTTCACAGTCTTGACTGCGGCTTCAGCGTGTCCATTCGCCTGGGGGTAGTGGGGCGAGGTCACGACATGACGGACTCCCCAACGGTCCGTGAAGTCCCGGAACTCGTGGCTGGTGAACTGGGGTCCTCCATCAGTCCTGAGGCGGAGGGGAACACCAACTTCTCTGAAGTAATGCCTGAAGCTCCGGATGGTAGCAGTAGCCGTTGTATCACTACCACAGGGGACGACAACAGGCCATCCAGATAGTCGGTCGGCAATGACGAGGAAGGACTTCCCTGCAACTGCAAAGAAATCGGCCGACACAGACTCGAAGGGTCTTGAAGGGTTGTCGTCGCACATTAAAGGTTCCTGTTGCTGGCTAGGTTGCAGAATCTGGCACGGTTCACAGGCACGGACGGTACTTGCAATGTCCGCGTCGATTCCGGGCCAAAATACAGTCTACTTCGCCCGTCGCTTGGTGGCCTCCACTCCTCGATGGCTGTCGTGAAGGCGGGTCAAGGTACGGCGGCGTAGGGCAGCAGGAATAACTACTCGTGGACCATACAAGACGAGGTCTCCATCACAATAGAGGTCCTCGCGTATTTTCCAG
>NW_024739045.1:0-5961 GCF_018991925.1 Homarus americanus | reverse complement strand
AGTACATCACCATATACTGTAACTGCACCATTGTACCGCTTAGTACATCACCATATACTGTAACTGCACCATTGTACCGCTCAGTACATCACCATATACTATAACTGCACCATTGTACCGCTCAGTACATCACCATATACTGTAACTACACCACTGTACCGTTCAGTACCTCACCATATACTGTAACTACACCACTGTACCGCTCAGTACATCACCATATACTGTAACTGCACCATTGTACCGCTTAGTACATCACCATATACTGTAACTGCACCATTGTACCGCTCAGTACATCACCATATACTGTAACTGCACCATTGTACCGCTCAGTACATCACCATATACTATAACTGCACCATTGTACCGCTCAGTACATCACCATATACTATAACTGCACCATTGTACCGCTCAGTACATCACCATATACTATAACTGCACCATTGTACCGTTCAGTACATCACCATATAACATAACTGCAAATCTTCATTGTACCGCTTAGTACATCACCATATACTGTAACTGCACCATTGTGCCTCGTTCAGCATCACCATATACTGTAACTGCAATTCATTGTAACGTTTAGTACATCACCATATACTGTAACTGCACCATTGTACCGTTCAGCAAGATCACCATATACTGTAACTGCACCATTGTACCGCTCCAGTACATCACCATATACTGTAACTGCACATTGTACCGCCCATAGTACATCACCATATACCGTAACTGCACCATTGCACGCTTAGTACATCACCATATACTTTAACTGCACCATTGTACCGTTCTGTACATCACCATATACTATAACTGCAACCATTGTACCGCTTAGTACATCACCATATACTGTAACTGCACCATTGTACCGCTTAGTACATCACCATATACTGTAACTGCACCATTGTACCGTTCAGTACATCACCATATACTGTAACTGCACCATTGTACCGCTCAGTACATCACCATATACTGTAACTACACCACTGTACCGTTCAGTACATCACCATATACTATAACTGCACCATTGTACCGCTCAGTACATCACCATATACTATAACTGCACCATTGTACCGCTTAGTACATCACCATATACTGTAACTGCACCATTGTACCGTTCAGTACATCACCATATACTATAACTGCACCATTGTACCGTTCAGTACATCACCATATACTATAACTGCACCATTGTACCGCTCAGTACATCACCATATACTATAACTGCACCATTGTACCGCTTAGTACATCACCATATACTGTAACTGCACCATTGTACCGCTTAGTACATCACCATATACTGTAACTGCACCATTGTACCGCTTAGTACATCACCATATACTGTAACTGCACCATTGTACCGTTCAGTACATCACCATATACTGTAACTGCACCATTGTACCGCTTAGTACATCACCATATACTATAACTGCACCATTGTAATGTTCAGTACATCACCATATACTGTAACTGCACCATTGTAATGTTCAGTACCTCACCATATACTGAAACTGCACCATTGAACCGCTCAGTACATCACCATATAACAGCACCATTGTACCGTTCAGTACCTCACCATATAACAGCACCATTGTACCGTTCAATACATCACCATATACTATAACTGCACCATTGTACCGTTCAGTACCTCACCATATACTATAACTGCACCATTGTACCGTTCAGTACATCACCATATACTATAACTGCACCACACGTACCGTTCAGTAACATCACCATATACCTGTAATGCACCATTGTACCGTCAGCATATACTGTAACTGCACCATTCCATATATACTGTAACTGCACCATTGTACCGCTAGTACATCACCATATACTGTAACTGCACCATTGTACCGTTCAGTACATCACCATATACTGTAACTGCACCATTGTACCGCTTAGTACATCACCATATACTATAACTGCACCATTGTAATGTTCAGTGCATCACCATATACTGTAACTGCACCATTGTAATGTTCAGTACCTCACCATATACTGAAACTGCACCATTGAACCGCTCAGTACATCACCATATAACAGCACCATTGTACCGTTCAGTACCTCACCATATAACAGCACCATTGTACCGTTCAATACATCACCATCTACTGTAACTGCACCATTGTACCGCTCAGTACATCACCATATAACAGCACCATTGTACATCACCATATAACAGCACCATTATACATCAACCATTGTACATCATCAAATAACAGCACCATTGTATGTACACTCGCTACAGGAAGTATCTGCAAGGTGGGGTCCAATAGATGTCTGTGACTGTGACTGTGACTCCTGTTGTCTCGTTAGGGTTGCCAAAATCCTTCGTCCCTTGTGTCATAGTGTATGGCAAAATATTTTGCAGATACTTTTAGAAGTGAATGTACAGTATATCACCATATAACGGCACTATTGCATAGTATCATGGTGACTTCATCACAAGATTGCCACAAGACGATATTTAGTGTATAGTACTGAGCGAAGTCACCATAAAAGAAGTTTTGCTGCCAGTGACGTCATCATCAAAAAGCATAGCCGGTAGTGGCGTCATCAGAAAGGTAATAGCCTACTGTTGATGTGATTATCATCAAAAAACATGGCCGATGCTGACGTCATCGTCAAAAAAAGAAATCGTCTCCGATTACGTCATCATCAGGAAGGCGTCGTTGGTGGGACGTCATCACCACGTCAGTCGCAGTACCACAGGTGTGGACGTTCAAAAGCATGACATCAGCGTCTGGCATCTCGGGCAGGTGATGGTCACAACCCAGTGTGACGAGCTGCCGCTGAAGCACTACTGTAAAGTTTATTATGAAGCACTACTGTGAAGCTCTGCTGTGAAGCTCTACTGTGAAGTTTTATAATGAAGCACTACTGTGAAGCTCTGCTGTAAGGCACTACTGTGAAGTTCTATTATGAAGCACTACTGTAAAGGTCTACTGTAAAGCGTTACTGTGAAGCTCTACTGTGAAACACGACTGTGAAGCTCTACTTTGAAGCATAACTGTGAAACACTACTGTGAAGTACTACTGTGAAGCACTACTGTGAAGCTCTATTATGAAGTACTACTGTGAAGCTCTACTGTGAAACACTACTATGAACCACAAGTTCTACTGTGAATCAATACCGTGAAGCATCACTGAGAAGACCACTGTGAAGTAACACTATGAAACTCTACTGTGAAGCTCTACTGTTAAGCACTACTGTGAAAGCAACACTGAATGTTTAGTATAGTTGAACTTACATAGCTTTGAATACGAAGACAACATCACTAATAACTAATCACCGGATAGTTATGCATTTGCATATTTCATATGCAAATGCATATTTTGCGTGATTTCTATGATAAGTGCATATTACCTAGATAACTGCATATAAATGCATATTTTGGTAAAATATTCATCTGGCAGTATATCTTTGTTGCCACTGAATGAGCACACGTGGTACTGGGAGGTGAGGTGAGGTGTGGTTAGGTGAAGTGAGGTGAGGTCACGTCGCTTTAATCTGTCGTTTCCACACCTGGTCATGACTCATAAGAACATAAGAACATAAGAAAGTGGGATACTGCAGGAGGCCGACTGGCCCATACAGGGCAGATCCCTTTCACACCCATCCCAGCACTTCCATGTGCCTATCCAACTTCGTCTTGAAGCTCCCCAGCGTCCCCGATCCTACTATAGCACTCGGTAGCCTATTCCACATATCCACAACTCTATTACCAAACCAGTGCTTGCCTACATCCTTTCTGAATCGGAATTTATCTAATTTAAAGCCATTTGTTCTAGTTATTTCGTTATTACTGAGCTTCAGAACATCTTCCATTTTACCCTTGTTAATCCCACTTACCCACTTGTACACCTCTATCATATCTCTACGGCCTCTAATGAATGTAAAGCCTGCTTTTCAGTCTTTCTTCTCATGGTGTGAAGGTTTCTTAATATTATGGATCATTTTTTGTCATTCTTCTTTGTACTCTCTCCAAAGAATCTATGTCCATTCTATAATAAGTGACACCAGAACTGAACCGCATAACTATGTGGGCCTCACTAGCTATGTAAAGTTTCAAGATAACGTCAGCAGTTCTGTTACTTCACAGATCCAGATATGAACCCAAGAACTTCTGTCTTGTTGCGAACGCTAATACATTGTTTCTAGCTTCAAGTCGTTGCCAACAAATACACCTAGATTTTTTCACAAACTGAGTTTTCTATTTCCAAGAAGAATTTCAGTTTATATCAACGTTTGTATTCCTGTCTTCCCTATCTGTAGTACCTTGCATTTATCAGTATTAAAATTCATTTGCCAGTCTACTGACCACTCATGTAAGGTATCTAGATCTCTTTGAAGGTGTTCAAAGTCACTGTCTGAAGTTATCACTCTCCCCATTTTGGTATCATCTGCAAATTTACTAATCCTACTAGTTATGCCTAAATCAAGATCATTAATGAATATAACAAACTCATTGGACTAGTGAGTTAGTCAGTCAGGAGCAGTGCTGCTGTGTGGAGCTACTCTCTTCTGCTGCTCGTGAAAATGCCGAAAGTACAAAGAAACCAAAATGAAGTGCTGAGATCATATGTAAAGGAATTTGATGCATTTACTACTGATGGAAGTGTACTGTTTTGTAAATATCGTGAAGCACCAGTGACAGCGAGCAAGAAATTTCAAGTCCAACAACACCTTAAAACAAGCAAGCACATCCGACTCGAAGCTGTTAAGTCCAATGGTGCACAAAAGGAGCAACAACTACTTCTTGCATGTTCCAGTAAGGCTTTATAAGTGACATTTTTAGTGCATATAAATGCATATTTGATATTTCCCATGTTTTTAGTGCATATTTGCATGCATATTTCATGGTTTTTTAGTGCATAACTATCCGGGCCCTACTAATAACCTACTTGCCCTACTTTAGGCATAGTTTGACCATAATGACAGTAAACGCCTGCAATTGTCTAGCTTATACTATTAGGTGGACAAGGGGTGACTGAATAAAAATCTATAAACATCTCAGAAGACATTATTTTGTTGAGTGTTTATACCTGGAGCTGGCGGATGACCGCACTACTTGGGGTCACAGCTTAAGGTTGCATCCTCTCTTGTGAACACTGAGGAAAAGAAGCTGTTCAATGCCTCAGCTTTATCCTGGTCAGAATCTGCGTAACTACCATCTTCAAGCCTCAGGTCTGATACTCCTACTCGAGTTTTCAATTTCGACTTTGCATAGCGGTAAACGCCTTTGGGTTTGACTGACCTCGCTTGCAACCAGCCTCTGAACTCCTCAGCCCTCCTACATCTCCTGACATCTTTGCTTGCTTTGCCTTGCACATCCTCCTGTCTTGCTCATCGTTTGACCCAACCCACGTCTTGAATTTCTGGGTTTTCTTCTTAATTTTGTCGACCGCCGCATGGTTCATGTGTAGTGAGTGATCCCCTCGTATTTTTCGGAGTGCGAGTTGTGAACTCTTGGAACAATCTACCAGAGAGTGTTGTGACGGCACCGAGTGTGAGCTCTTTCAAGACAAGACTTGACCAACACTGGAGCGGGTTCAGGTACATTCAGGAGCCGGTGCATGCCCAGTATTTGCCAACAGTGCGTGACAGAGACGTGACCGATCGCCCGGGCGGCTAGCGAGCCGATCTTTTGGTGAAGAAAATAAATGAAAAGAGACGTGACCGATCGCCCAAGCGGCTAACAAGCCGATCAGTGGCGAAGAGGATAAAAGTAAAAAAAGTAAAAGTAAGTTCAGAAAATTGTCAGGGTGAGTTCATTCAAGATCAGACTTGACTAACTCTGGCACGAGTAGATACATTTTGGAACCAGAACATGCCCGGTACTCGCCAACAGTGCGAAACACAGACGTGACAGGCCCCCAAAGCGGTAAAGGAAGCAATTAGTGGCGAAGAGGATAAAAAAAAGTTAAATAATCCCATTTAGTGGTAACTATAATAAG
>NW_024739044.1:0-9916 GCF_018991925.1 Homarus americanus | reverse complement strand
ATTATCTTATATGGAAGAATTTGCTTAGTTATTAATGATTCTAATGTCAGTTGTTAAAACACCAAAATACATTAAAATAAAGAGATTATAATATTTCCTAATTTGTAAAAGAAATGTTAAAATTAGCGTTAAAAATGACCTAATATTGAGTGTTTGAAAGACCTTAGCTATATAAAAAGAAACACAGCACTTCAACAACAAAAATAGAGGAAAAATATGTGTTGAGATCGAATAATGTTTATAATGTTTACCTAAAGTTTAATGTAAAAAATAAAATGTTTAAGACCTTATCTGTTAATATTTATAAAATGGTAAAAAAAAATAACTTATTAAAGCTTACTTAAACTTTAAAATCTTTTGTCTAGCGTGAACAAATCTGACTTGGAAAACTGCAAAAATCTAAGACTGAACACGAGTACATTATTTAACAACAAAAGAATATTTATCTTACATATATAGTTTTTAAATAATGCTTTAAGAAATTTATAAAAAAAAATTTAGAGAACGATGAGTTGAGACCTTGGGCGTAAGAAAACACAGAAACAACATTGTAGATTCTGAAAAACACTCTGAAGGTCCCTGGGTTTTCTTTCGTGTACCGTAATAACATTGAGCGGTACTGTTTAGGGTACTTCAAAACCCTAGTAGTTGAAGCACATAAAATAGCGATATCAGCTACAGTATATTAACATTATTACGAACGATAACGGCAACAACATTACGCGTAAACTAATAACGAAATAGAATGCAACACAATGGCAGTGCAATAACAAAATTAATAAAACGTAGTACAATGTAACGCAAAAGTAGCAAAAGTAGCGCTAAAGTAGCACATCAATAACATAAAACTAACACACTCTCTAAAATTAACACGAGCACCATGATAGTTACAGAGAAATATAAAAGTAACGAACCAGTGACAACAAAAGCACTTAAGGTAACAGAGTATTAACCTAACAGTAACTCAACAATAAAGTGACAAACACAATTATGAGAAGAGTAACATCACAGTAACACACCTTTACAATACCAAACGTAAATAATAACAACCAAAATAACATTATAGAAAGAAGAAAAGATTAACTCAACAATAACAAAAGACTACAAAAGCAACTCAAGTAATGCAAGATTAACACCAAAGTAACAAGTAGCAATGACAAAAGTAGCACATGATCAAAACACCAGCACTAGCTCTCACTAAGCTACCCCTACAGCCTTGTTCTTTGTGTACAGTAAACATTAACACGAAGAAGAAAATTACCTTAAACTGTAGGTGAGGAAAACCCACAAAGAGAGAGAGAGAGAGAGAGAGAGAGAGAGAGAGAGAGAGAGAATGAATAGAATGTTCAAATTGTTTCACTGCCTTCCAAGAAACTTGAAAAAAGTTGCCACGAGCCTCCAGAGGCCTTAATTGTCCCCCGGGTATGATTGGCTGGACCCAAAATTACCAGCTGGGATTTTCTGCTCACCGTTTTTCTTTGATTTTTATGTTAGCTTTTTTTTCTCTCTCTTTCTTTCTTTCGTTATTTTTATTGGTTCTCCTCGATCTTTGTGTCAGGTAGAATCACTGAAGATGGAACTATCATCACTTTCAGTGTGTGTGTGTGTGTGTGTGTGTGTGTGTGTGTGTGTGTGTGTTTTATATCTACATCACTCGAAAAGTCATCAATTTTCACTCTTCTGTTTTCTCACGTTTTTCCTTGTATCAGAAAGACTTATAATCCTTTATTTACTCTTGTGTACTGTATACACTTCCTCCATCATCCCTAATTGAAACATGATCATTTTATTTGTGTTATTCCCACCGTCCTCTCCCTCCCCCCTCTTCTATGTTTTCCCTTCCATGTTTCGCTCAGTCAGATTAATCTTCGACATTCATTCTATTGTCTATTCCCTCCCTCACCAACAGGCTAAACAATACATTCTATCTTAAACATCTAAAAAAAATCATTCTACAATTACTTATTCATGCACACTACGAGGAAATACAAAATATAAATTGTTTAAAAATACATCGCGAGCAACAACAAAAATACTCGCTTGGTGGTTTTTCTTGAAGGGTTTTGCCGCTAAGAAGATCACAACACTCGGTGGGAAAAGCTAATGGTCACCTTTTGAGAATCTTTTGTCATTTGGTGTGAACCTTTAAGTTACGCCAGAAACATACAATTATTTTCACATCAGTTTCTAGTCTTTCTGATTCCATATGCATGTAACAGACTCTCACACATACTGACTGTCTGATAACTAAGAATATATATAACGATTTAAGTTAATAGTATCGACAATATTCACTGTTTTATACATGAGAAATTACATCCAGGCCACAGAAAATTCATGGAAATACAAGTTTAATTTCGATTGGTGGTGAAATGTAAACAAGGAGAGAGATGCTTATCTTAATAGCCATACTAATGCAAGACTGTGTCAACTATCAGCAATGTGATCATAGAGAGGCTGACAGCTACTTACTACCGAGAATCTCCCGGTGTTGTTTTTAGTGATGACATCTTAAGTATCTTCTTTAGGCAACAAACACTGGCGGAAATCAACCTTCTTACCATTTTTTTCTCTATTTTTCTTCTGGTAACCTTGACCTTTTCACCAAAACCTAACCGAGACTTTCCTTTCATTGACGTATTTTGAACTGCTCACAAACTATCACGCGACTCGTCAGGCAGATAAATTAAACAGGACGTGACACAAACAAAAGGACAATACTTGCCTAGTGACCCCCAGAAGATAACAAAAGACTGTCAACTAAACACTCTTTACACGTGTTCCAACCTGCCGTCACCCTGGTAAGAGTACAGTACATGTTGCTCATTCTGACCCCGGTCATGATATGTAGGTGTTTGACATTATAGCAAAGTTAACACCTGAGAAAAAAATTTATAAATCGTGTTTGAAAATGTGAATGGCATTACGAGATATTTTTGCATTTTAATAAGATTACTACCACGCATTACAAAAAAGGGAGCTTTAAGTCTTTGGTGTAAATAATTTTTAGTGTGTGTGTGTGTGTGTGTGTGTGTGTGTGTGTGTGTGCGTGCGTGTGTGTGTGTGTGTGTGTGTGTGCCTTTGTAGTTTTTTTTCTCTCTTTCTCTCCATTCTATTCTTTCATCATCCTCACTCTTGCCTTCTTCCTATTTTCTCTTTCTTTTCATATTTTCATTCTCCTTCTAATCTGTTCTTGTAACTATAATTTTCTATAATTTCAACATAATATATTTTCCTCCAGTCCAACCATCACCCTCATGCACTTCCATCACCACGAGTATTATTACCCAGTCACCTCTTAATATTAAATCAATGGACGGTGTTATATCAACCCTAATCCCCCCCCCCGAAAAAAAATAATAAAAAAAATATAATAAAAACTGCCGTACTGTAAAAACTTCCATTGAACTATAAAAAAATATTTAAAATTTAATACTTTCGAAATGGTTGTATCCCATATTATTAGTGTTTTTACGTTTTATTTATTTTAATTTATTTTGATGCATCGACTGCAAACTCTCAGTGCTAAATTATTATTTCTTATGCTAAAATTTCCCACTGTGTTCATCCCTACATATAATATTTTATTGTACATGTCGCTTTCACTGTTTCATGTATAAAATAATACACTGTGTGGGATGCTGGCCATTATTGTATTTTTTTTTTACTATTCATTTTCGGAAAGTAGATATTCGATTTGGATTCCATGAAATTTCTGCTTAACCCCTTAAGTACAGTGACCGAGGCTTCTGGTCCGTGTATATCACTGTCTATACCACCTCCAGCCATAAAACCTCCTCGGCAGTGACTTACCCCTAGTGACTACAATGTCTTAACCTCTCGAATACAATGACTTTAACCCCTTGTGTACGTGGGTCTGTCTGTGTGGAGTAGAATCGTTTGGGGATAATCCCTTGAGTGTGAAGTTATTAACCCCGAGTACTATGAATTAACCCTTGAGGACGATGTCTTAACCCTTTCAGTACGAGGAGATTGTACCCAGAGTTTAGTCGCTGCCTGAGGGACGGACACGATAATAGTGATGATAATGATGGTGTGACGTTAAGAGTAATTAGCTTTAGTAGTGACGACTTTCTTCCTATGGTTTTTTTACTTCTTATTCTACATCACAAATACAAGTTATTATAATAATTCATCTCCATTATAATTATTGTTGTTACTTTTGTTCATTTTTCAATTACTTATTTATTTTCTTCGTCATACTTTTTACTCTTATTCATTTTCTTTCTCCATCGTCATCAGTCTCGTCATTTTCCTTCATATTGACGACTGTATCGGCCTGACAAGTTTACAAGTGGAAAATCAATCATGACACATACAGAGCGGTTTCAATAATATTTGTAGTATTTATAGCACGGACTAAAAGGAATTTATTCTTATCAAATATGTATATCCACATACCATTCACAGTACACCTTTATATATATGAC
Source organism: Homarus americanus (assembly GCF_018991925.1). Classification (NCBI taxonomy): domain Eukaryota; kingdom Metazoa; phylum Arthropoda; class Malacostraca; order Decapoda; family Nephropidae; genus Homarus; species Homarus americanus. The sequence goes on along the minus strand of NW_024739044.1, from coordinate 5,465 downwards.
ATTTTGCACACAGTCAGGAGAGCAATGTCAGCACTCTACTTAAGCTTAAGCTCTAGAAATTAGCGTTGAGTTGTGAGAAGTAGCTCTTGAAGGCGCGGCAACTTCTTTCAAAGCGTCTCCAAGCCAAGACTTCATAGCTTCGTGAGGTTACCAAGAGCCCGAGGTGCCACTGACTTCTTTACATCACAAGAACCAACCACACTTTTACTGAACGATTAAGAGATCAATAAAAATGGAATAATTTATAGATTTTTATATAATTTTATTCGAGTACAGTATATACTGTACATTAATTCGGAAATAGTTGGCCTTTCATATATACTTAAAACGATAATCACTCGTACCTCTTCCAAGTGTTGCCAGTTGAGTGTTTCACTTCCTGACAGTCATAATGTGATGTAATTAAATACCTCAGCATTATATCGCTATTAATGTTAGTTCCATTGCCCTTAATTTAACAAAACGATTCTTTCAAAATCCCCCAAAGGAGCAAAAGGCTTAAATAATTTACATACAGTATATAATGATGACTACTGACAAGAAGAATACAGTGTACTTCACAAAGTTACTAATTCGGATAACTTTCCCCTCCAGATTAGATCAACATGAAAAACAGCATAGTTCAGAATCAAAACCACCTGAGTGGTCGCTAAGAAAGTCTTCAAAAGTACTACACAAAAGCCAGACAACATGAACAGTAGGGTGTGTCATACGGAGGCGAATTTTTTTTTTTGAGTTTGAAAAATCGGCCCATGGTATTAATGATGTAGTTCTATGTGCAGAATCATGTGATATCTTCAGATTTGAAAAGTTTTCATTTTTTGCTAGGTAAATTTTAACTTGAAATCTTATGAAAATTCAGTATTCCCACCCTTTTACCAACACCACTAAATAGCTTATTTAAAGTAAAGTAAATGTATCAGGTTAATTTATTGGGATGAAAATGAGTTGTGGATGACTGGATCAAGTTACCGAACACCATCATAAACAAGAGCTCACGGGGAAGCTTCAAATGTAGGTTGGACAGATATATGAGCGATAGGATGTGGGATGGGTGTAAACAGGGCTTCTAGTATGGAACAATAGGCCAGCTGCAGTTTCCTCCATTATTATGTTCTTATGAAAAGAAATATGATTTTTATACACGTCAGGTCAACACTACCATCCTCGTCTTATACACGTCAGGTTAGAGTAGACGTCAGTGATATAACCAAACAATAAATGGCCTCTGGTCTTAACTCAGCTGGCCCACAAACACATGTAAACATAGAGAGGGAAATGTACCCTTTCTGCCTCAGTATGTGTGTGTGATTGGGGACGGGGGTCACGCCAGGGGGGAGTCGTACATGTTGGATGAGTGGGCCAGTAAGCCAAGTCACGAGTCCATGGGAAGGTGGAATGGCTCACCCTGGCCTTGCGCGGCGACCGTAAAATCTCCAAAACAGTAAAACAGGAAATGAAAAGAAGAGAAGAGAGAAAAGTGAGAGTACTTTGCCCATTTGGTTCGAATTATCTCCTATGCCAATACATTATTTAGGTTAAATTTTACACCGCCATTATAAGAGTAGGGATGAAACTCTTACCGTGGTAAAACAATGGACACTGCGCAGGCCATGATCTGTATAAAAAACAAGCACTGGTAGTACGGTACAGCACAAGGTACAGACAGGGTCCAAACTTCGTGTGAAGTAGTGAAATCGTGTCACAGGAATCAATCTCCGAACTTACTGTACAGTCGGGGACAAAAGTTTGCTCCCTGTGGTAAAACTGAGTCACGAGAATGAGTCTCCGATCTTACTGTGTCTGGAGAGGGATGTTGTTTTATCGCATTTGGGGTCGATGTTGCTTCACGCGAACCTTTGATCCAGACTGTACATGTAAGTAACCATCTTGTTCACAGGCTCAACAGCGGCGGGCCTGAGGTGTTTGAAGTAGGCATCTTGAATTTATCCCCGACTGAAAAAATGAAGGCACAACTAGCTGACTTACATACGTTATGGCACTAAGACTGAGGTTGAGGAAACACAAAACTTTACTCGCCAGACTTTGAGAACCTCTGCCTTAGTTTACACAACATTCACATTCTTACTTGAGCTCAGTAGCAGAGCTCAACGTGTCCAAAAGTGAGTGTGTTATTGGTTTAGTGGTCAGTATACTCGCCTTGCAAGCGGGTGGTCCCGGGTTTGATACCCAGGCAGTGTGAAATTATGGGTAATTTTTTTTTTTACTACATTTGTCTCTGTCTACCAAATAGTAATTTGGGACCTGGATGTTAATCAATTGGCAGATCGTGTTATGGGGTAATAGTTATCCAGTGCGGTTGACGAGTTGTCCGAACTTCTATGGATATTGGGCCATACAGTTCGAAAACTTGGAGCGTAGTTGTTCAGTTGGCGCCAGCTTCTAGTGTTATACAAATTTACAAATTCCGACCTTGGTGACCTTAAGGCAGACCAGCCTCGAAAACGAGGGGCAAGCATTATAGGTGATAACTTCCCCAGACAGGAAGTAGTCGTTTATCAACTGGTCTGATGGTGTGATAAAGGCGTGTGCGTTCTGAACGGAAAATAATGGATAGAATTACTTGGGGGTAGATATTGCTGGACAGGGTTGACAATTTGCCTAGAGTGGGTGACGATGAAACAAAGTGTTTTGATTAATGAATGTTGTGTAGCGGCGCCTGTAGGTGAGGGATACTGGAGCTATAGATAATATGGAAGAGAAGCTTACAGCACTAAGAGGAAGGACACTAGATATAAAGGACACTGGAGATGAAGAGAAAGAGAGAGCGAAATAATATTGTTTTCTTTCATAAAGAAAACATCTTTGAACTGTTGCCTGGGGAAGCAGTCCCCGGCAGCGCCACTGCCAGTACCAATACTGAAATTTCTTTTGATCTTACAATTTGTGTTATTTACTCTGCCTCTCAAAAGGTCGTTGTTGGCTGTTAATTCCTCGCTTGTTACGCCTCTGAGGCTTCCAGTGTTTATACTCTTCTCTGAACTCGTTTGTTTGATCTCCTAGCCTGGGACATTTGTTGTCTGAGCAGTTTGTTTTTATTTTCGTACATATTATTTTCCTTGTTCACCTAGCTAAGGTTTTCGTTCAGCTGAGCCGCGTCTGACCCATAAACATTTTCCGCCTTATGTCACTCACGATCGTCCTGGGGAAATTCCAAATTTCCTTTCACCAAGATATTGTTTATTGGTGCATAAAACGAGGAACTTGATATAATGAATGTAAGGTAGTGGGCAAAGTGGAACTCTCACGGGCTGGATCTGCTGGCTCCTGGTGGGGTGGATGGGACGGGACACAGATCTTATAGCTTCGTATCTCCCACACACTGCTCTCACAACTCTATTTCCCCCATACACAGCTCCCACAACTCTATCTCTCCCACACACGGCTCCCACAACCCTATCTCCCCCATACACAGCTCCCACAACCCTATCTCTCCCACACACTGCTACCACAACCCTTTCTCTCCCACACACGGCTCCCACAACCCTATCTCCCCCACACACAGCTCCCACAACCCTATCTCTCCCACACACAGCTCCCACAACCCTATCTCTCCCACACACAGCTACCACAACCCTTTCTCTCCCACACACGGCTCCCACAACCCTATCTCTCCCACACACGGCTCCCACAACTCTATCTCTCCCACACACGGCTCCCACAACCCTAATACACACGTTTTTACTTCCATAAGTCTTAATGGGAGGAAGGTCAAGCTCTTCACCATATAGAGACGAATTAGATGATAAATAATGAAAAAAAAATATTACGAGTTTCTAAAGAGATTAATTTTAATTGTTGTATTGTAGTTATTGTATTTTCTTCATATGATTCCTCTCAGCTGGTGTTTTTGTGGGTTAAACTCTTACAAAGTTCTCACAAGTTAGTTACGACGGTCGGTGTGTTTTATTTTTCGTTAATGAGATTGCTTTTTTTTTATCAGAAGCGATGTGATTGGACCTGGGCTGTTGTTTTAACCTCCTTCAGTGTGTTTTATATATATATATATATATATATATATAATGGGGGGCGGGGGTTCTTTTTATAGAACACATATATATATATATATATATATATATATATATATATATATATATATATATATATATATATATATATATATATATATATATATATATATATATATATATATATGTGTGTGTGTGTGTGTGTGTGTGTGTGTGTGTGTGTGTGTGTATTTGAGTGGTCCCAGATAATTATAATATATTCTATTATGAATCACGAGAATATGGATGTTGGTACCCCCTTCCCCCCCCTCCCACACACACACACACGGTGCTATGAGCGTATAGTTGTACGGATTAAACGACTGAATGATACACACACAACTTGGCCATTTACCATAACCTCACTGGCGGTGCAGAAAATTAAAGCGGCTGAAAGTGTCTGATGGTGCGTTGAAACAAGCTTTATTGACTGTTGTGTTGCGCTGTGTTGTGCCGCGTTGTGTTGTGTCATGTGTTGAATATTGCTGGACATTTCACTTCATTTCAGTGTTTGTTGCAATCAAAGCGAACCTTTATGAAACATAGTATTGACAGTGACATATTGAGTGTCAAATTCATGGGGTTTTCTGGTATACAACGATATGCCGAACTGTGAAAATATATATGAAAGTCAAAGTTTGATTTATATGATGCGAGGCTGCGTAACCAATATATGACATAAAAATAGTATTATCAGTGTGCAAAATGGATACAGGATTACAAAATAAACCAACTGTAATAATAGTGTAAAATATCACCTAAATAATCGATCTATTAAAAAGAACTTAATCTTCCTTGTTGCTGGTCAGTTAATAAATAAACAGACAATCAGAACCATTTATAAACCCTCAGAACAAAATAACAAAAACACTGATATAAGGATGATGAACACAAACTAACCTTAGAACAAGTAGATCAGGTTCTCACTACTCTCTTAACGCTTTCTACCAAATATGAACAGATGACGTTACTAATTATTAGAGATGACATTTGTATCTCCGTATGATTGATGGCAACATTGGGGTCCTTGGAAAGTAAGTTGATTCTTTTAGTCATAAGAAAAATTCCCAGACATAAAACAATAAAGCCGGTGAATGACAACCAATAGAGGCTTTTATTTTTTTAATTTTTACTGTGGTATATTTTTTTTAATTTGGAAAAAAAAAGGAATTTCATTGTTATCAGATTATTTTGTGAGGTTTAGTTTTTATATACTTACATACTACGTGATGTGGGGGACCAGGACGGGATGTGGAGGACCAGGACGGGATGTGGAGGACCAGGATGTGATGTGAAGGACAAGGACGTGATGTGGAGGACCATGGCGTGATGTGGAGGACCAGGACGTGATGTGGAGGACCAGGACGTGATGTGGAGGACCAAGACGTGATGTGGAGGACCAGGCCGTGATGTGGAGGACCAGGCCGGGATGTGGAG
>NW_024739043.1:0-136837 GCF_018991925.1 Homarus americanus | reverse complement strand
TCTGTATCCTGTACTGTCTAGGTACATTGTTTGTATACCTGTACTGTCTAGGTATATTGTCTGTATACCTGTACTGTCTAGGTACATTGTTTGTATACCTGTACTGTCTAGGTACATTGTTTGTATACCTGTACTGTCTAGGTACATTGTTTGTATACCTGTACTGTCTAGGTACATTGTTTGTATACCTGTACTGTCTAGGTACATTGTCTGTATACCTGTACTGTCTAGGTACATTGTTTGTATACCTGCACTGTCTAGGTACATTGTTTGTATACCTGTACTGTCTAGGTACATTGTTTGTATACCTGTACTGTCTAGGTACATTGTTTGTATACCTGTACTGTCTAGGTATATTGTTTGTATACCTGCACTGTCTAGGTACATTGTTTGTATACCTGTACTGTCTAGGTATATTGTTTGTATACCTGTACTGTCTAGGTATATTGTTTGTATACCTGTACTGTCTAGGTACATTGTTTGTATACCTGTACTGTCTAGTTACATTGTTTGTATACCTGTACTGTCTAGTTACATTGTTTGTATACCTGTACTGTCTAGGTACATTGTTTGTATACCTGCACTGTCTAGTTACATTGTTTGTATACCTGTACTGTCTAGGTACATTGTTTGTGTACCTGTACTGTCTAAGTACATTGTTTGTATACCTGTACTGTCTAGTTACATTGTTTGTATACCTGTACTGTCTAGGTACATTGTTTGTGTACCTGCACTGTCTAGGTACATTGTTTGTATACCTGTACTGTCTAGGTACATTGTTTGTATACCTGTACTGTCTAGGTACATTGTTTGTATACCTGTACTGTCTAGGTACATTGTTTGTGTACCTGCACTGTCTAGGTACATTGTTTGTATACCTGTACTGTCTAGGTACATTGTTTGTATACCTGTACTGTCTAGGTACATTGTTTGTATACCTGTACTGTCTAGGTACATTGTTTGTATACCTGTACTGTCTAGGTACATTGTCTGTATACCTGTACTGTTTAGGTACATTGTTTGTATACCTGTACTGTCTAGGTACATTGTCTGTATACCTGTACAGTCTAGGTACATTGTTTGTATACCTGTACTGTCTAGGTACATTGTCTGTATACCTGTACTGTCTAGGTACATTGTTTGTATACCTGTACTGTCTAGGTACATTGTTTGTATACCTGTACTGTCTAGGTATATTGTTTGTATACCTGTACTGTCTAGGTACATTGTTTGTGTACCTGTACTGTCTAGGTATATTGTTTGTGTACCTGTACTGTCTAGGTATATTGTTTGTGTACCTGTACTGTCTAGGTACATTGTTTGTATACCTGTACTGTCTAGGTACATTGTTTGTATACCTGTACTGTCTAGGTACATTGTTTGTATACCTGTACTGTCTAGGTACATTGTCTGTATACCTGTACTGTCTAGGTACATTGTTTGTATACCTGTACTGTCTAGGTACATTGTTTGTATACCTGTACTGTCTAGGTACATTGTTTGTATACCTGTACTGTCTAGGTACATTGTTTGTATACCTGTACTGTCTAGGTACATTGTTTGTATACCTGTACTGTCTAGGTACATTGTTTGTATACCTGTACTGTCTAGGTACATTGTTTGTATACCTGTACTGTCTAGGTACATTGTTTGTATACCTGTACTGTCTAGGTACATTGTCTGTATACCTGTACTGTCTAGGTACATTGTTTGTGTACCTGTACTGTCTAGGTACATTGTTTGTATACCTGTACTGTCTAGGTGCATTGTCTGTATACCTGTACTGTCTAGGTACATTGTTTGTATACCTGTACGGTCTAGGTACATTGTTTGTATACCTGTACTGTCTAGGTGCATTGTCTGTATACCTGTACTGTCTAGGTACATTGTTTGTATACCTGTCTAGGTACATTGTTTGTATACCTGTACTGTTCCTAAAATTACATTGTTTATTATCTACTATACTATCTAAATTGTGTTTATGCTCACCTGTACTATACATTTTGTGTTTGCCCTATTACTGTCTAGGTACATTGTTTGTATACCTGTACTGCCTAGGTGCATTGTTTGTATACCTGTACTGTCTAGGTACATTGTTTGTATACCTGTACTGTCTAGGTGCATTGTCTGTATACCTGTACTGTCTAGGTACATTGTTTGTATACCTGTACTGTCTAAATACATTGTTTGTATACCTGCACTGTCTAGGTACATTGTTTGTATACCTGTACTGTCTAGGTACATTGTTTGTATACCTGCACTGTCTAGGTACATTGTTTGTATACCTGTACTGTCTAGGTACATTGTTTATATACCTGTACTGTCTAGGTACATTGTTTGTATACCTGCACTGCCTAGGTACATTGTTTGTATACCTGTACTGTCTAGGTACATTGTTTGTATACCTGTACTGTCTAGGTACATTGTTTGTATACCTGTACTGTCTAGGTACATTGTTTGTATACCTGCACTGTCTCTCACATTGTTTGTATACCTGTACTGTCTACGTGCATTGTTTGTGTTACCTGCTGTCTAAGTACATTGTTTAACCTTTATACTGTCTCATTGCATTGTTCACTGTCTAGGTACATTGTTTGTATACCTGCACTGTCTAGGTACATTGTTTGTGTACCTGTACTGTCTAGGTACATTGTTTGTATACCTGTACTGTCTAGGTGCATTGTCTGTATACCTGTACTGTCTAGGTACATTGTCTGTATACCTGCACTGTCTACACTCATGCTAATTGTTGAACCAATGTGAATTTGTGTGACAAATTTCCTGAATCTCTCTCTCTCTCCCTCTCCATAAGAAGGTCCCCGTTACATGGCTAAGGATCAAGGGATATATATGCAGTAATTCCCACATCCACCCTCACGTAACCCCTTCATTACTTGACCTAAAGGACGAGCCAAGCTTTTAGAGGGACCAACATGCTGAACTTCCCTCTCAATAACACACGGTCACTATGGTGGTCCCTTACCCATTAAAACATTAAAGAGGAGGAAAATTGATGAAAATTGATGGAAATTGATGGAAATTGATGGAAATCGAGGAAAATGGTTTAATACGGGTTAGAGAGATTATGTAGATTAACTGGTTTATTTTAGCGAATTAAACTAGGTAGATTAGATACATTGATATTGTTTTATGCTGTAGATTAAATCGATTACTATAGATAAGATAGATTAAATAAATTCATATTACTTTCATAGATTAAACGGATATGATAAATTGTATCGATTAAAGCAGAAACACTTTTACCAGCAACACTCTTCACTGGAACCTCTTTATAGCAACACTCTTTACTGGAACCTCTTTATAGCAACACTCTTCACTGGAACCTCTTTATAGCAACACTCTTTACTGGAACCTCTTTATAGCAACACTCTTTACTGGAACCTCTTTATAGCAACACTCTTTACTGGAACCTCTTTATAGCAACACTCTTCACTGGAACCTCTTTATAGCAACACTCTTCACTGGAACCTCTTTATAGCAACACTCTTCACTGGAACCTCTTTATAGCAACACTCTTTACTGGAACCTCTTTATAGCAACACTCTTCACTGGAACCTCTTTATAGCAACACTCCTTACTGAAACCTCTTTATAGCAACACTCTTTACTGAAACCTCTTTATAGCAACACTCTTTACTGGAACCTCTTTATAGCAACACTCTTCACTGGAACCTCTTTATAGCAACACTCTTCACTGGAACCTCTTTATAGCAACACTCTTCACTGGAACATCTTTATAGCAACACTCCTTACTGAAACCTCTTTATAGCAACACTTTAAAATAAATCTTTTAACAGACAATTTGAGTGAGATTTTATCCCCTTCACTTTTTGTTCTATTTTATTTGTTTAACAGACGATTTTATTCAACAGTGAGATCCCCGGACACAAGGGGTTTAACAGACAAATTTAACACACACTTTTATCACACACTTTTAACATGCACTTTTGACATGCACTTTAACAGACACTTTTAACAGACACTTCAGCGGACACTTTTAACAGACACCTTAGCGGACACTTTTAACAGACACTTTAGCGGACACTATTAACAGACACTTTAGCGGACATTTTTAAGACACTTTAGCGGACACTTTTAACAGACACTTTAGCGGACACTTTAGCGGGCACTTTTAACAGACACTATTCAGAGAGACAAAACCAGCCGCCTGTCGTCCAATCCTCGTTTAGCCTCAGCCTGACCCCAGCACATGAGCCTAATTCACTGAGGCATCCCATATTTATTTACTAGTGTCATGTTCTTGATGTTGTTGTTATTGTTGTTGTTGTTGTTGTTAATGTTGTTGTTGTTGTTTTTGAGGCTGTTGTTGTTGTTGTTGTTGTTGTTGTTGTTGTTGTTGTTGATGTTGTTGTTACTGTTGTTGTTGTTGTTGTTGTTAATGTTGTTGTTGTTGTTTTTGAGGCTGTTGTTGTTGTTGTTGTTGTTGTTGTTGTTGGATGTTGCTGTTACCGTTGTTGTTGTTGTTAATGTTGGGTTGTTGTTGTTTTCTGAGTGGGGCTGTTGTTGTTGCTGTTGTTGTTGTTGTTGCTGTTGTTGTTGTTGTTAATGTTGTTGTTGTTGTTTTTGAGGCTGTTGTTGTTGTTGTTGTTGTTGTTGTTGTTGTTGTTGTTGTTGTTGTTGTTAATGTTGTTGTTGTTGTTGTTTTTGAGGTTGTTGTTGTTGTTGTTGTTGTTGTTGTTTTTGTGGTCACGAGAGATTTAACTATTTGATGTACGAGAAAATTTGGTCTATAATTCCTTCTGTGTTAGCTGTAGAAGTGATGACTCCCCAGTGGTTGATATATGGTCTCTCTCTCTCTCTCTCTCTCTCTCTCTCTCTCTCTCTCTCTCTCTCTCTCTCTCTCTCTCTGCGTCACACAGCATTATTCTATGTACTGTGTGGACATACGTTGCTGTACCTATTAGAGTTACATCAATAAACACGGAACTATCAATTCCCTTTCTTGGTACAAAACAATAACCTAACCTAACCTAACCTAACCTAGCCTAACCTAACCTAACCTAACCTAACCTAACCTTAGAGAACATAACACCCCCTTTTTCTCGGGGCGACACATCACACTGGACGGTCAACAAGAAACAGGAGGAGCCGAAAGTGTGTCCAAAAACCTCATTAACGGCCCACCAGGTGTGTTAATTAGTGGTGATAGTTGTGTTATCGTCCCATGTGAAGTATTAAATTATCGATAAAAGCCAGAAAAAATCCCAAACTGGTTGAATGTTTTAATTGTAATATTGTTTTTGTTGTGGTTGTGATTTCCAAATGTTAAATGTTGGTTATTATTACGAGTTGTGTTGTTATAGTAAGTTTTGTCAGGTCAAACTAAGCCAGTAGAAAAACGTACATCTATGAGGTTATTGTTTGTATTATGTAAGGATGGATTATCGCCTCAGAGGCTATTCTTGATACTGTCCATGATATTACCATGATAACTGTCTATTGTGTCATCAGTTCTCTGGTAAGGAAGTTTTGGTCTTGGCGGGAGGTGTAATGATTGTTTATCAGACCACAACTTACAGCCCAGAGAAATACAACACATATAACAGTAAGTAGATGACCACGTGGTAACCCACATAGGTTGACACACCCTACAGTGACAGTAGGAGAGGTCACGGCCACTAGGTACCTGAGTTAACCCGGCGTTATAACCATGTTAAAGAAACTACACCTGGACAAGCTGTCCAGACCTGATCCAAGAGAGATCAGTCTCATTGACCCAGAGTTCTCACTGCCACGCAATTAGCTTAACCCGGCGACATGACCGTGGTACTCAAGAAGCTACCCCCCAGCCAGTACACCTGTCACCTGACCAGACACACCCAGATTAGTGACGACACCTTCCGGCTGGAGATCGTCAATATATAGGCTCTACAGCTCCCTTCAAGCGAGTCGCATTCGGATTATTATTGTAATAGGGAAGGAGCCGACACCTCCCTAGAGGAGGACTTCCCTCCCCAACACCGCATCTCCAGCTAGCAGAGTCTCCCACAGGCGACATAGTCCAGCACTCCCTCCAACAGCACCTGCTGGGCCTCCCTCAGGTTACACGTGAGTCTTTGTCAGAGCGATCCAAGGGTGAGTTACTTACGGTGGGAAATGTGTCCATTTTCATGTTTGTGTCCAAGAGTCAGTGTCTAGTAACGTCGGTATATTGATCTATTAATGTTCTTATGCCATTCAGTTAATTAATAAATAGTTGTATTGAAAGTGATGTTTAGAAAGATTTCCCTTACGAATATAATATACAGTTAAATAACTAACCAGCCACGCTACCAAGCTTCCTCTCTTTACAATCCCTCTACTATAAGATATATCTATACTTGTTACCCTCTAAACCCCCCATTACATTATGGTTGTGATAAGTGAAAGTTATGGATCAGGAAATATTGATGGTAATATCTGAGTATTTTCTGTTCGTGATTCTGTGAGTTGTTTTATATATTAGCCAAAGTCTTAAGGGAATATTGACTAGAGTTGTATAAGATGATGTTATTACGTAATAAATATAACCAAACAACTGTGACGTATTTATGAGATACTTACATGATAATAACCTAACCTAACCTACCCTAACCTAACCTAACCTACCCTAACCTAACCTCTGTACGAGTAAACATGGAGACACTCTGCCTTAATTAAGTAGTGTTTCAACAACTTTAGTTCAGTATTCTTTTTATTCAGTATCAACACTTAACAAACTTAACAAAATACTAAGTGAGTACAACTTGGCGACCACTTAAGTTAAGTTGGTTTAGATGGAGTAAAAGTAAAGTTATTGGCGACGACTGGCTATACTGACACCAACTCCGCGAGGTGACTCAGACGATACAGACAGAGCGATACATTGCGATAGATTTCTACGATCACCCTGAGAGAGAGAGAGAGAGGCGCCTGGAAATATTTTAAGTGCAAATTGGGAAGGTAGAGGTGTTGGGCAAGTCGTACCATTAATAAGTTGTCTTGTGTTTAGAGGTGGGTAGAGGGAGAGAGAGAGGGGGGCAATGCTGGTTGTGGTGTGCCATCTGATGTTAAGGGGGAGGGGAGGTGAGGGGGAGATCATTTGTATAATTTCTCTGTATTTTTCCTACAGTTGTACATTCTGTCATCATTTTCTACAGTATCTCCTTACATTTATTATTTAGACAATCTTCTGGAGCCTTGGTTAAGTTCTTTGGTAGCCTTAATTCGTCTTATTAATTATAACATTATTTTTATTACACGTCTGGTTCTTGTTTATCAAAGTCTTCCTCCAGCTGTAGTGAACATATGTTTTGGATTTCAAAGTCATAATTTTTCCCCTGCCTCTATTTTTAGCTTCACTAAATTCATTACTGGGACGTGGTCTAACCCACACTCTGCCCCTGGATAGGTCTTGGTTTGGGTCACTGAAGTTCTAAATCTTTCCTGAGTTATAATGTAATCTGTTTGACTCCTGACTATGGTGTTTACATTGTCCTGGGGTGAGACCCATTTATACAGATGCCTAGGGTGTTACTCAAACCAAGTATTGGCAATTATCATCTTGTTTTCCTTACAAACGTCAATTAATATTTCTCCTCTCTCATTTCTGTTACCCAACCCATGTGGTCCTACTTCAGGTGCTACTTTCCCTTTCCCAACTTTGGCGTTAAAATCAACCATTATAATCAGACATTCGTTAAACTTTACTGTGTCTTTTGCTTTCTTTAAATCTTCATAATATTTTTCTAAGACTTCATCCTCACTATCATTTGTTGGTGCATAAACCTGTATTATTACCAAGTTCGTCGGTTGAGCATTAAACTTGACTAACACAACTCTCACACTGCCCGGTATCCCTTTACATAACTGCTCATCTTCTGGTCTATAACAATACCAACACTTATCTCATGTTTTTTCACCACCTGACTATATGCTGTTTGAACCAGTCCAGCTTACTTAACTTAATCCCACAATGTCCCACTGCCTTCTGTTCATTTCCCTACAAACAGATGCGTACTTACCAGCCTCATACAGTGGCCTCACATTCCCCGTTCTAATTTTTATTTTGTGTTTATTTAATTTTAAACTTTCCTTCATGTTTAATGTCCAAGACTTTGTTTTGCTCGGACAGTATTTGCTAGCTCTCGATGGCACACTGCCCACCAACACGGGAGACAACACCGTTGGACCTTTAGATTAAGTTAGGTTCGAATGGGATAAGTTAAGTTAGGTTAAGGTCTAATTGGTTATAATTATTAAACTAGACTAAATTCGAATTGGTTGTGTCAAGTTAGAATAAGTTACGTTTCATTAAGTTGAGGTCGAATAGACTATTTTAAGTTAGGTTAGGTTAGGTTAGGTTAGGTTAGGTCCGGGTCGTTAATCTTAGAGGGAAATCGGTGAGTCTCGCTTCCCAGTTCGTAAACTGGGTGACTCACGACGGAAAGGAACATACACCGCGATTCGGCCTTGTAATATATTAATACTGAGTCACTGGGGGATATATGTGTGTACCATCCCTCCTGCCTGAGAGAGCGAGAGGGAGATGGCCAGTGTAGAGGGAGAGGGCCAGTGTAGAGGGAGAGGGTCAGTGTATAGGACGAGGGAGATGGCCAGTGTAGAGGGAGATGGCCAGTGTAGAGCGAGAGGGAGATGGCCAGTGTAGAGGGAGATGGCCAGTGTAGAGCGAGAGGTAGATGGCCAGTGTAGAGGGAGAGGGAGATGGCCAGTGTAGAGGGAGAGGGTCAGTGTATAGGACGAGGGAGATGGCCAGTGTAGAGGAGAGGAGAGATGGCCAGTGTAGGGGGAGAGGGGTCAGTGTAGAGGACGAGGGAGATGGCCAGTGTGGGGGGAACAGCAGTGTGGGGCAGGGGAGATGGCCAGTGTGGGGGAGATGGCCAGTGTGGGCGGAGGTAGATGTGGTGTGGGGGGAGAGGGAGATGGCCAGTGTGGGGAGATGGCCAGTGTGGAGAGGGTCAGTGTATGGGACGGGGAGATGGCCAGTGTGGGGAGATGGCCAGTGTGGAGCGGGGAGATGGCCAGTGTGGGGGAGGGTCAGTGTATGGGACGAGGAGATGGCCAGTGTGGGGGAGAGGGAGATGGCCAGTGTGGGGGAGAGGAGATGGCCAGAGTATGAGAGAGAGGGCCAGTGTGGGGGAGAGGGTCAGTGTATGGGACGAGGGAGATGGCCAGGTATAGGGAGGAGGGGGCAGTGTGGGGAGAGGGAATGGCCAGGTATAGGGAGAGGAGAGGGCCAGTGTGAGGGAGGGTCAGTGTATAGGGAGATGGCCAGTGTGGGGGAGAGGGAGATGGCCAGTGTAGAGGGAGAGGCCAGAGGGAGAGAAGGGTTGGAGAGAGGCCAGTAGAGGAGAGGGTCGTGTGGGGGAGAGGAGAGGCCAGTGTAGAGGGAGATGGCCAGTGTATAGGAAGAGGCCAGTGTATAGAGAGGGTCAGTGTAGAGGAGAGAGAGGTCATGTATAGGGAGATGGCCAGTGAGTGAGAGGAGATGCATGGTAGAGGAGAGATGGCCAGTGTAGAGGGAGAGGAGATGGCCAGTGTAGGGGAGAGGGAGATGGCCAGTGTAGAGGGGAGATGGCCAGTGTAGAGGGAGAGGGAGATGGCCATGTAGAGGGAGGAGGGAGACACAGTGTAGAGGGAGAGGAGATGGCCAGTAGAGGAGAGGAGATGTAGAGGGAGGGAGAGGCCAGTGTAGAGGAGAGGGTCAGTGTATAGGAGGCCAGTGTAGAGGGAGAGGGAGATGGCCAGTGAGGGAGAGAGATGGCCAGTGTAGAGGGAGATGGCCAGTGTGGAGGGAGAGGAGATGGCCAGTGTAGAGGAGAGGGCCAGTGTAGAGGGGAGAGGAGATGGCCAGTGTAGAGGAGAGGCAGTGTAGAGGGGAGAGGAGATGGCCAGTAGGAGAGGGAGATGGCCATATAGGAGAGGGAGAGGCCAGTGTAGGAGAGGAGAGCACAGTGTAGAGGGAGATGGCCAGTGTAGAGGGGAGGAGGAGATGCAGTGTATAGGAGGAGATGGCCAGTGTAGAGGGAGAGGAGATGCATGTAGGAGAGGGAGAGCAGAGTGTAGAGGGAGATGCAGAGTGTATGGGGAGAGGGAGAGATGGCCAGTGTAGAGGAGAGAGGGAGATGTCGTGTAGAGGGAGAGGGAGATGGCCAGTGAGAGGGAGAGGCTATGTATAGAGAGAGGCTGTGTAGAGGAGAGAGGAGATGGCCAGTGTAGAGGGAGAGGGAGATGGCCAGAGTATAGGGAGAGGGGAGAGGCCATGTAGAGGGAGAGGGTCAGTGTATGGGAGAGGAGATGGCCAGTGTATAGAGGGAGAGAATAGTGTAGAGGGAGAGAGCAGAGTATAGGGAGAGGGAGGTGAGGAGAGGGTCAGTGTATAGGGATGGCCAGTGTAGAGGGAGAGGAGACGGCTGTGTGAGGAGGGCCATTGTAGAGGAGAGGGAGATGGCCAGAGTATAGGAGAGGGTGTGTAGAGGAGGTCAGTGAGGAGGGTCAGTGTAGAGGAGAGCCAGTGTAGAGGGAGATGCCAGTGGGAGGAGAGGGCCAGTGGAGAGGGTCAGTGGTAGGGAGAGGGAGGGTCAGTGTGTATAGGAGATGGCCAGTAGGAGAGGGAGATGGCCAGTGTGGTAGGAGAGGGAGAGCACAGAGGGAGAGGGAGCCAGTGTAGGGGAGAGGGAGACAGCTGTGTGAGAGGCACAGTGTGAGAGGAGAGAGGGAGATGGCCAGTGTAGAGGGAGAGGGAGATGGCAGTAGAGGGAGAGGAGATGGCCAGTGTAGAGGAGAGGAGAGGCCAGTGTAGAGGAGAGGTAGAGGAGATGGCCAGTGTAGGAGGGGGGAGATGGCCAGTAGAGGAGATGGCCACAGTGTAGAGGGAGAGAGGGTGGCCAGTGTAGAGTGAGAGAGGCCAGTGTAGAGGAGAGGGAGATGGCCAGTGTAGCAGTGTGTGGAGGAGAGGAGATACAGTGTAGGGAGAGGGAGATGGCCAGAGATGTAGGGAGAGGGTGGGAGGAGGCCATATAGAGAGATAGTGAGAGGAGATGCCAGTGTAGAGGGAGAGAGGAATGGCCAGTGTAGAGGGAGAGGGAGATGTGTAGAGAAGAGATGGCCAGTGTAGAGGAGATGGGGTTGAGAGGGGATGCCAGTGTAGAGGGGAGAGGGAGATGGCCGTGTATAGGGGAGAGGGAGATGAAGGTGAGAGGGGAGGGGAGATGGCCAGTGTAGAGAGACAAGTGGGAGAGGGAGATGGCCAGTGTATAGGAGAGGAGATGGACAGTAGAGGGGGAGAGGGAGATGGCCAGTGGAGGGGAGATGGCTGGTGTAGAGGAGAGGGAGAGGCCAGTGTAGGGGAGAGGGAGGCCAGTGTAGAGGAGATGGCCAGTGTAGAGGGAGAGGAGATACACAGTAGAGGGGAGAGGGGCCAGTGTATAGGGGAGAGGGAGAGACAGAGTAGGGGAGAGAGGGAGAGGCAGGGTAGAGAGGGGAGATGCAGAGAGGGAGAGGGAGATGGCCAGTGTATAGGGGAGAGGGAGATGCATGAGTATGGGGAGAGAGATGCACAGTGGGGAGAGGAGACCAGTGTAGAGGGGAGAGGGAGAGGCAGTGTAGAGGGGAGAGGGGAGATGGCCAGTGTAGGGGAGAGGGGAGATGGCCAGGTAGGGAGAGGAGACACAGTATGGGGAGAGGGAGATGGCCAGAGTAGGGGAGAGGGAGATGCCAGTGTAGAGGGGGAGAGGGGCAGTGTAGAGGGGAGAGGAGATGGCCGAGTAGGGGAGAGGGAGATCAGTGTAGAGGGGAGACCAGGTAGGGGAGAGGGATGGCCAGGTAGAGGGAGAGAGGGAGATGGCCAGTGTAGGGGAGAGGGAGATGGCCAGAGTATAGGGGAGAGGGAGACACAGTGTAGGGGGAGAGGGGAGGCCAGTGTATAGGGAGGGAGATGGGCTGTAGAGGGGAGAGGGAGATGGCCAGGAGAGGAGATGGCCAGTGGGGGAGAGGGAGACCAGTGTAGAGGAGAGGAGAGGGCAGTATAGGGAGAGGGAGACACAGAGTATAGGGGAGAGGGAGATGGCCAGTGTAGAGGGAGAGGGAGACATGGAGTGTATAGGGAGAGGAGAGGCCAGGTGGGAGAGAGGGAGATGGCTGGGGAGAGGGAGAGGGAGACGCAGTGATAGGGGAGAGGATACAGAGTATAGGGAGAGAGACAGAGAGCAGGAGAGGGAGAGGCCAGTGCAGAGGAGAGAGGGAGAGACAGTGTAGAGGGGAGAGGGACAGTGTAGAGGGAGAGGAGATGGCCAGTGAGAGGGAGAGGGGAGATGGCCAGTGTATAGGGGAGAGGGAGAGGCTAGAGGAGAGGGAGAGGGGAGAGGCTGCAAGAGGGGAGAGGGAGATGGCTGTGTGGAGAGGAAGATGGCCAGTGTAGGGAGGAGATGCACAGTGTAGGGAGAGGGCCAGTGTAGAGGGGAGAGGGAGATGGCAGTGTAGGGAGATGGCCAGTGTAGGGAGAGGGAGAGGAGATGGCCAGTGTAGAGGGGAGAGAAGGCCAGTGTATAGGAGAGGGAGACAGAGAAGGGGAGGAGAGGCCAGTGTAGAGAGGGGAGAGGGAGATGGCCAGTGTAGAGGAGACCAGTGTAGAGGGGAGAGGGAGATGGCAGTGAGGGGAGAGGGAGATGGCCAGTGTGAGAGGGAGAGGGAGATGGCCAGTGTAGGAGGGGAAGAGGGCCAGTGTAGAGGAGAGGGCCAGTGTAGAGGGAGGGGTCAGTGTAGAGGGAGAGGCCAGTGTAGAGGGAGATGGCCGGGTATAGAGGGAGAGAGTGTGGAGGAGGGCCAGTGTAGAGGGACACAGAGTAGAGGAGAGGGTCAGTGTAGAGGGAGAGGGCCAGTGTTGCCATGTGTTGTCTAAATACGTTCATTACCTGTGTACTGAATCATCATAAACTTGAATTTATCTTAACCAACAATTTCTAACAAAACGAAGACAAATTTATTGCATTAGGCACACACACACGCACACCCACACACACACACACACACACACACACACACACACACACACATCTCACACACACACACACACACACACACACACACACACACACACACACACACACACACACACACACGCACACACACACGCACACACACACACACCACACACACACACACACACATACACCTATGTTTATGAAAATGTTAATTATTTCTATATATTTTCTAAAATCTTGAATACTAATTCCTCTTTTCTCTTTATTTACAGATACTGACTAATACAAGAAGGTCAACCACAGCCGCCTACTCCACCATACAGTAATACACTCAACCAAACTGACTCATTAATCTAACAGTGACTCAGCAACCTCAACCTAACTGACTCACCATCTAACAGTGACTACCCATGTAGTGTGAGTTGAGAGAATATCTAGTATTGACTGACTCATCTGAGAGACCACCTGGTATTGACTGACTCACCTTAGAGACCACCTGGATCACTAACTGGCTCACCTAAATACGTAACATTTATCGACAAGTTGAAAATAAGGAAACAGGTTCACAGCAGCAGAAAAAAATAAATCAGTTTTAAACCAATTCAACACCGATTCGAATCATGTATTAATGCTGTTCACTAAACCAAAATGAATGAAACCAAATTTTCAAGTTTAACGCTGCTGTAAGTTACATCTTGGCGCGATAAAGAACAACAGAGCCATGAGAGACGGAACGATTATCCCTCAAACATCCAGTTCTCAGAGGCCAATGGATTCATGAGAAGTGAAGCAGTGTTGTTTCAAGATGGCTCGTTGTCCAGCAGCTCTGTCGGTGAATCTCGCCTTTCTGACCATCGCGTCGCTTGGAGGTGAGATGTATAGCAGTGTATGTATCCGAGGGGTTGGGGAGGGGAGGTTAGATAGTGCTATGCCACCATGGAGACATTATATAAGACGGTAGTGACTTTTATCGGGGAATATATTTTTTTTCCTCGCTCTGTCTTGATGTGTGTATAAGATTTTTGGCGTCGTGTGATTCATTCCGTTAAGCCTGGAGCCGCAGAGAGTGTTGGCAAGATATGTGATTCTCTCTTTCTCTCAACCCTAATTTTTCTTCATCCCAGACTTTTTCTTTCTCTAGCCCCATTCTTCTATCCCCTCCTCCTTCTACTACTCTCTGTGTACCTGTCTGATTAGTTGGACGTAGAAGCATCAAGAAGAAGAAGGAACAGGAGGTTGAGAAGAAGGAGGCGAAGGCTAAGAAGGAGTAGGAGGAAACGAAGAACATGGAGGATTATGTGTGAGTGTGTGTATGTGTGTTACGGTCGAGGGATAGTCCACCACCACAACCACCCCCACCACCACCCCTACAACCACCACAACCACCAACCACCACCACAACCACCCCACCCACCCCCACCCCACCACCACCACACCCCTACAACCACCACCTCTCACCACCACCACCACCTCCACCACCCCACTCACCCTGCACCCCACCACCACCCCCACAACCACCACCACAACCACCACCACAACCACCCCCACCACCACCACTCCCCCACCACCACCACTCCCACCACCACCACCCTGCAACCACCCCCACCACCACCCCCACCACCACACCACCACACCACCACCACCACCACCACCACCACCACCACCTCACCACCACACCACCACCACCACCACCCCCAACACCACCCCTACAACCACCCCCACCCTACAACCACCCCCACCATCACCACCCACCACACAACCACCACCCCCAAACCACCACCACTCCCCCACAATCACCACCAACACCCCCACCACCACCCCCATTAACCACCATTGCCAACCACCCACCTCCCACCACCCCCCACCACCACCACACCACTACAACCACCACAACCACCACCACCATCCCCACCACCACACAACCACCCCCACAACCACCACCACAACCACCCCCACCACCAATTTCAACCACCACACCAACACCACCACCACCACCCCACCACCATCACCCCCACCACCACCCCACAACCACCACAACCATCCCACCACCAACACCACCACAACCACCACCACCCCCACAATCACCTCACCACCACCCCACCACCACCCCCACAACCACCACACACAAACACCTTTACCCCACAACCACACCACACAACCACCACCCCCCACCACCACAACCACCACCCTCACAACCACCTACACCCCCAATAATCACCACCACCACCACCCCACAACCACCTCACAACCAATCTCCCCACCACCCACCACAACCACTCACCCTCACAACCACCAACGCCCCCACAGTCACCACCACCACCACAACCACCACCAACCCCCTCTAACCACCCCACCACCCCCACTCACCACCCTACAACCAACCCTACAACCACCACCCCACCACCCCCCACCACCCCACCACCCCACCACCACCACCCCACAACCACCCCCACCACCACCACCACCACCACCCCGCCACCACCACCACCACCACCACCCACCCACCACCCACCACCACCCACCACCACCACCCCCACCCCCACCCCCACAACCCATCTCCTTTGCCCCCACCACCCCTGCCCCACCACCACCACCCCACAACCACCCCACCACCACCACCACCACCCCTGCCACCACCACCACCACACTCCACCACCACCACCACCACCACCCACACCCACCCCCACACCACCTTCAACCACACCACCCCACCACCACTGGCAGCAGCAGCAGCAACACATAGCGGCCGTCTTCAGCACCTCCCACAGCAACATTCCAGTAGCAGTTGATCACCCAGTCTGGCGCCGCCACCGACTCTCCTCTCTGAACCTAAACACTTTAAATGGGATTTCTGTTTTTCACTCATATATTGTAGCAGCAGTGGAAGAGCCAGAGTTTTACACACCTCTTATTCCCTTAGTTATTGTTGTTCCGTGTCCTTGTGTTTTGCTTTATTTTATTGTTGTTACGACCTCTTACTGCCTGGATCCTCACTCTACCTGATTGTGTAAGATGGTGAGGGTGTAGGCGTGTGTGTGTGTGTGTGTGTGTGTGTGTGTGTGTGTGTGTGTGTGTGTGTATTATGGTGTGTGTGTGTGTGTGTGTGTGTGTGTGTGTATTATGTAGTGTGTGTGTGTGTGTGTGTGTGTGTGTGTGTGTGTGTGTGTGTGTGTGTGTGTGAAGGCGTATTATCTAGGTGTGTATGTGCGTGTGTAATAATAATAATAATAATAATAATAATAATAATAATAAACTATTTATTAATAGAGTTGCAGCCGGTGGTTGAAAATATACAAACTTACATTTGATTTAGATATAATGATATAATATGCGTTGAATACAATTACAGGGTTGTACAGTACATAAATCAGGAGTTGTTTATTATTTTAACAATAGATGGGATGGTGCTGTTCTTATATCTATCAGTGCAG
The DNA here is from genome assembly GCF_018991925.1 of Homarus americanus. Lineage (NCBI taxonomy): Eukaryota > Metazoa > Arthropoda > Malacostraca > Decapoda > Nephropidae > Homarus > Homarus americanus. Next base: position 120,406 of record NW_024739043.1, on the reverse strand, counting down.
ACTCTTATGGGCTGAATTTTGTTGTAGTGGCGGACTGCGCGAGGTGGGTGGGGGACTGCCGGTGGCAGGAGGTGGCGATGACGAGGATGGTGCACTAGTCCACTGCCAAACCTTGCTAGTGCTTGGTGGTGGAGGTCACTGAGGGATGGCATTTCCAGGGTGGAGAGAGCGTTGTTGTAGCCGGAGTAGTCTGTGCCGAGCATGATTCTGCAGGCCCTTTTCTGTACCTTCTCTAGCTGGCGTTGTTGGGTAGAGTTGAGAGAAGACGACCAGGCTGGTGACGCATACGTTAGTTTGGGGAGAATAAAGGCATTGTAGATAGTCCTCAGCTCTAGCGTGGGTGTCCCAAGTGACCTAAGTCGTCGCAGCATGTAGAGTCGGTCCGAGGCTGCCTTGATTGTGTTGTTTACATGGGCCTTCCAGTCCAGTTTGTGGTCTATGGTAACACCCAGGAGTTTGGCAGACTGCACTAACTGGAGAGGATGGGCACCCACTGTGACTGCTCGAGCTTGCACTGGAGTGGTGGCGGTATTGATGTGCATGACTACGATTTTGGTGTGGTTGATGGTGACCTTATTCTCCGTAGTCCATGCCTATAGCCTGTCCAGGGTGCCTTGTAGCGATGAGTAGTACGTGCAGTCATCCACGTACTTCCATCTGTGAGGAGTGTCCGATAGAGCATCGTTGATCAGGATGAGGAAGCACAGTGGTCCCATCTTGGTCCCCTGGGGAACACTGCAGAAGAGGTGTTGGAATGTGGAGACAGAACCCTGGTACCTGATTGCCTGACGACGTTGACTCAAGAAATTAGTGAGTCATGAGACCAGGTTGGTGGGCAGCCCTAGTGCAATGGCCTTGTTAATAACAGTGCAGTGATCAATAAGGTCAAAAGCCTGCCTGAAGTTAACAAGGGCAACGGCCAGTGATGTCTTACGTTTCTGCAGGTTTTTGTGCAGGAAATCCAGGAAACTACCTAAGCAGTATGATGAAGAGGAGGTCCTCATATTGCCAAATTGCTGTGGATCAATTGACTGATAAATTCTAGCAAATGCCCACTCAAAAACAAAGTCTTCACAGAGTAGACTGGGTATAGGGGTAATTGCAACTGGCCTGAGGTCGTTAGGGGACTGTGGGGTGGTGACCTTGGGGATAGGGGTGACAAATGCGGTTTTCCATTCATTAGGGTATTTGCTTTGTCTGAGGGATGCATTAATAATAGAACAGAGGGGGTTGGCAAGTTCGACTGCAAACTCCTTGGAATTTTTTATTGGGAGGTCACTTGGGATTGTGTATGTGTGTGTGTGAGTATTGTTACGTGTCAAAGGAGTAAGGCTCGTAACAAACAAAAAGTGAAGGTATTTAAAGAGAATTACAATATATGGTTCTTAAATTTGTATCGAGAACAACTCCAACTACGGTGTAATGTATGAATTGAATGCAGCCCCTTTTAATAAATGAATACTTGATGACTGGAGTAAAGAAACTTAAATAAAATGTATAACTATATTTACAAACGCTTACCACTAATAACAATGAAATAAGCTAATCACATGAACATACTGGGTTACTTTAAGGTTGCCAGTATCACTAACAACAAAATCAATACACGATTCTAGAACATAAATACATAAAACACCAAAACGGTCAGCCAGCCTCAACGATGATTACCATGAGTACATCACCCGATCAAAGACAGAAGTCAACTGACAACGCAGGCCAGTGGTGGAGGTCCGAAGACTACGCAAAGTTTGTGCTACTAACCCCGGCTCTGAAGCCGTCTGCTTTTATGGGTTGCTTTGAGCAGACTGATCCAAACATCGTACTTAAATGTCACTGTAATACTATTACAGTATTACAGAATTTAATATTATGACTATTCCCACAAAAAACAATGTAATTCTAGTCGGGAAAAATATAAAATTGTCCAATATATATATCAAGAATACTTACTCATATACAGTATGTCTGGCAGGGGCATACAGCTCATTTAATAATTGGTTGTTAAGGGTAGTTATATCATGAGATACGTTGCACGTAATAGTGTGTGTGTGTAGATGGAAAGATGTTGTTAGGAAGTGTTAAGGAGAGGTAGAGAGGGCAGGGCAGGTGTAGCCGGAGACAGTTTGTGCATGAGGAACTCTTTCATCTATTAATGATTCCCAACATGGCTTCACAAGCGGTTGTTCATGTCTAACTAATCCATTAACATTCTTTTCATCAGTTTTCGAATCAGTGGACGAGGGGCACAATTATGATGTGGTATATCTCGACTTTAGCAAAGCCTTCGACAGAGTCCCCCACGAAAGACTAATAAGAAAAGTGGAGGCTCATGGCATTAAAGGAGATATTCTAAAATGGATTAGGGCGTGGTTACTGTTTTGTTCTGGGTAATAAGTTCAATATACAGGAGCGAACACAAACACCTGTATAGATTTTGTAGGTTCGATTTACTGGATAAGAGATATGTACACAAGGAGAGTAGCGCTCTTCGACCTGTCTGCTCGTCAACTGCTCTATAGACGACGTATGGCAAGTGATACATTAGCAGCTTCCATAAGTCGCCAGGCACATTAATTAAGCATGTGGGACATTGATAAATACATTGCCACACGCTACTAGCTAGGCTAAATAAATATTACATAAATGGAGCACATACATAATATACATAGCATAATATAAATACAGCATACAGAGTATACATACAGTTACAGGACAGGAAACAGAGAGTGAGCATTAACGGCACTAAATCCGATTGGAGTAACGTCACTATTGGAGTTCCCCAAGGCTCAGTACTTGGACCATTATTATTTATTATATACATAAACGACATAGATATCGGCGTAAACAGAACTTAAGAAAATTTGCTGATGACACTAAAATAGGCCGTGTAATTAAATCTGACGAGGACTCCGCAAAACTACAGGAAGATCTAAACAAATTCTTCGAATGGTCTGAAAAATGGCAGATGAAATTCAATGTGGACAAATGTAAAGAACTCAGTATAGGAGATGTAAACAGAGAAACCAGATACCAGATGAACAACGATGTTATTAAGAAATGCGACTGCGAGAAAGATTTTGGAGTAATGATAAGCAGGAATCTTAAACCAAGTAGTCAATGTGTATTTGCTCGAAACAAGGCTAATAGAGTACTTGGGTTCGTACAAAGGAGTGTTAGTTACAAGACTAGCGAAGTCGTCTTAAAACTATACCTTGCGCTTGTGAGACCTCACTTGGATTACGCAGTTCAATTCTGGTCACCGTATTACAGAATGGATATAGAATCCTTGGAAAGAATTCAGAGGGGAATGACAAGATTAATCCAAGGCATTAGGAACCCTGAGTACAGAGACAGGTTAAAGAAGCACAATTTGCACTCCTTCGAGAGACGTAGAGTGAGGGGCGATACGATACAGGTGTATAAATGGAAGTCAGGGCTAAACAAAGGTGATATAACAAAGGTACTCAAACTTTCCAACCAGGAGCGAACTAGCAGCAATGGTTTTAAATTAGACATTTAGATTTAGGCGCGAGATAGGTAAACATTAGTTGTAAACTTATTAGTGTTATAGGCAGCGGTACTCCTGTTCAGTGTTATCGGGAATATTACTACTGTACAGTGTTACCGGGAGCGCTACTCCTGTACAGTGTTATCGGCAGCAATACTCTTGCTTAGTGTTATCGGCAGCAATACTCCTGTACAGTGTTATCGGCAGCGCTACTCCTGAATAGTGTTATCGGAAGCAATACTCCTTTACAAAGTTTTTGGGAGGAATACTCCTGTACAGTTTTGTCGGGAGGAATACTCCTGTACAGTTTTATCGGGAGCAATACTCCAGTACAGGAACACCGTGAGATGAGCCAGTTGGAAACACCAACATAAAATAAATAAATAAATAAATAAAAAAACCAATGCCTTGTTGTAGCGCATATTTGTTGACTGGACTGAAACATATATCACATTTTGTTTCCCCGATTTTACATAGGAATATTATCGTATCCGGCACATTTGTTATTTAAAATCTTATAATCCTTTAATGTAATCTGTGCCGGCATAATTATAAAAGCACGAATACCGACGCAAAAATTCGTAACATAGTATAATAATTTCCAAGAATGAGATCATATTTCATTTGTAATTTGTAAGCGATTTTCTGTATAGCGGAACGTCAGCTTCCAGCCAAACTTTAGCAACGTGAGTTATGCGTGCGGGAGGGAGCGGACGGCGGCAAGAGGTACACATCAGCTCTTATTTCCTTGAGTTACCTAAAAAAAAATCACAAGTTTCAAGTCTTCAAAGTGCGCCCTGACAGAACAGTGGTGTGCCAGGCCCGTGTTCATCTCACCCACTGCCCTGTATACTTGGCACTCTGCCTGGCTCTCCTCCCTCAGCTCCCTCCTGCTAGGTAGAGTCAGGTCACTGATGAATGTGATTCTGAATGTTTCTTGTATTCTGAATTGCATTTTAACTGAAAGTAGATTTGTAGTTTAACTTAGAAATGTTTTATTTTCGAGTTTCTTCGTCGTCAAGATTGAGAAGCTCAACAGAGAGGAACATTGGTCACTAACACCTCGCGCGCGCCTCGTAGCTCGCGTCTCTCTAATATAATGCTCACGGTATATTCCCCTGAACGTGTCGCCTCCATGACTTCTCCCACAACCAGCACTGCTCACTGGAGACGATCGTGAACAGCCATACAGCCAGCCAAGAAATGTAAACGACTTAACAAATTGTGTATATATAATATATATATATATATATATATATATATATATATATATACAAGAAAACACTAAATTCAAAGATTTCCATCCATAAGACTTGGCAATGTGTCCAGCCCCTGTTAGTATAGGAAGGCGAACCATCCATAACGCTGTTGATGTAGGAAAACCTCCAGGCAAGATGGATCATCCTTCCCTCCTTACTCCATCTCTCCAAACACGAGGAATCAGCACAGTTCCCTCACTCCATCTCGCTTATGGGAGATAATTAGCACAAAGGAGGATGAGAGGGACTGTTTACCCTAAAGGAGGATGAGAGGGACTGTTTACTCTAAAGGAGGATGAGAGATTAGGTTTGGCGATGTTGGGTTAGGTTAGGTTAGGTTAGGTGTGACTATAGAGGGTTAGGTTAGGTTAGGTTATCCAACGAACGCCTTAAAATAGACCCACTCGGTGTTACATGACATAAACACAGTCAGATATAATTGTTTCCGGATTTATATGCATACAAATATATCACACGTTTACTCCGGTATATTTTGACTTGTCTTCCAAATAGTTCTTTGAGCATAAATAGAATATCTCTGTTTTGTCTCTATGTCTCTCTCTGTCTCTCTCTGTCTCTCTATGTCTCTCTCTGTCTCTCTGTCTCTCTGTCCCTAACTGTCCCTGTCTGTCTCTCTCTGTCCCGCTCTGTCTCTCTCTGTCTCTCTCTGTCTCTCGTTTTCTCTCTCTGTCCCCGTCTGTCTCTCTCTGTCTCTCTGTCCCCCTCTGTCTCTCTGTCCTCTCCTCTCTGTCCCTCTCTGTCCTCTCTGTCTCCTCTGTCCCTCTCTGTCTCTCTCTGTCTCTCTTGTCCCTTACAGTCCCTGTCTGTCTCTCTTGTCCTGGGCCCTGTCTCTCTCTGTCCCTCTCTGTCTCTCTCTGTCCTTCTCTGTCTCTCTCTGTCCCTCTCTGTCTCTCTCTCTCTGTCTCTCTCTGTCCCTCTCTGCCCTCTCTGTCTCTTCTCGCCCTACTGTCCCTGTCTGTCTCTGTCCTCTCTCAGTCCTCTCTGTCTCTCTCTGTCCCTCTCTGTCTCTCTCTCTCTGTCCCTTACTGTCCCTGTCTGTCTCCCTCTGTCCCTCTGTCTCCTCTCTGTCTCTGTCCTCTCTGTCTCTCTCTCTCTGTCTCTCTCTGTCCCTTACTGTCCCTGTCTGTCTCTCTCTGTCCTGCCTGTCTCTGTCCTCGTCTCTCTCTGTCCCCCTCTGTCCCTATCTGTCTCTGTCTTTCTATCCCCTCTGTCTCTCTTCTGTCCCCTCTCTCTCTGTCTTTCTCTGTATCTCTCTCTGTCTCCCTCTGTCCTTCTCTGTCTCTCTCTCTCTGTCTCTCTCTCTGTCTCTTTCTGTCTCTCTCTCTCTGTCTCTCTCTGTCCCTTACTGTCCCTGTCTGTCTCTCTCTGTCCGCTCTGTCTCTCTCTGTCCTTCTCTGTCTCTCTCTGTCCCCCCTGTCCCTATCTCTGTCTTTCTCTATCCCCTCTGTCTCTCTCTCTGTCCCCCTCTGTCTCTCTCTCTCTCTGTCTTTCTCTCTGTCTCTCTCTGTCCCGCTCTGTCTCTCTCTGTCCTTCTCTGTCTCTCTCTGTCCCCTCTGTCCCTATCTGTCTCTGTCTTTCTCTATCCCCTCTGTCTCTCTCTGTCTCCTCTGTCCTTCTCTGTCTCTCTTCTCTCTCTCTCTCTGTCTCTTCCTCTCTCTCTTCTCTCTCTTTGTCTCTCTCTCCCTCTCTGTCTCTCTCCTTCCCTCTGTCCCTCTGTCTCTCTCTCTGTCCCTCTCTGTTCTCTTCCTCTCTCTCTTCCTATCCCCTTTCTAGTCTCTCTGTCTCTCTCTCTCTCTGTCCCTCTGTCTCTCTCTGTCTCTCCCTGTCCCTATCTGTCTCTCTCTCATCCCGCTCCGTCTCTCTCTGTCCCTCTCTGTCCTTATCTGTCTCTCTCTGTCCCTGTCTGACTCTCTCTGTCTCTCTCTGTCTCTCTCTGTCCTTCTCCGTCCCTATCTGTCTCTCTTTGTCTCCCTCTGTCCCTATCTGTCTCTGTCTTTCTCATCCCCCTCTGTCTCTCTCTGTCCCCTCTGTCTCTCTCTCTGTCTTTCTCTCTGTATCTCTCTGTCTCTCTCTGTCTCTCTGTCTTTCTCTCTTCTCTGTATCTCTCTGTCCTTCTGTCTCTCTCTATCTCCCCTCTGTCCCTCTCTGTCTCTCTCTGTCTTTTCTCTGTCTCTCTCTATCTCCCTCTGTCCCTCTCTGTCTCTTTCTGTCCCCCTCTGTCTCTCTCTGTCTTTCTCTGTATCTCTCTGTCCCCCTCTGTCTCTCTCTGTCTTTCTCTGTATCTCTCTGTCTCTCTCTGTCCTTCTCTGTCTTTCTCTGTATCTCTCTGTATCTCTCTGTCTCTCTCTGTCTCTCTCTGTCCCCCTCTGTCTCTCTCTGTCCCTCTCTGTCTCTCTGTCTCTCTCTGTCTCTTTCTGCCCTTTATCTGTTTTATGTATGTCTCTGGTACTGCCCCTCTCTTTGTCTCTATATTCTTTGTTTGTTTGTTTCTTTCTTTCTTTCTTTCTTTCTTTCTTTTCTTTCTTTCTTTTCTTTCTTTTCTTTCTTCTTCTTGTCTCTCTCTCTCTCTCTCTCTCTCTCCACTTCTCTCTCATTCCATCTCTCTCTCTCTCTCTCCCCTTCTCTCACTCTCCTTCTCTCACTCCCCTTCTCTCTCTCTTACTCCCCTTCTCTCTCTCCCCTTCTCTCACTCCCCTTCTCTCTCTCTTACTCCCCCTTCTCTCCCACGCCCACCCTCTCCCTCGCTCAGATAGTCGCCACATTTTAACACAGCCACCTCAACAGTCGCGGGATAACACCAGCCAGCCGTCCACCACCACCAAGTTATATCCTTCAAGGGTCATCATTATTTTACAACAGTTTCACCTGAAGCCCATGTAAACACAGACCTTTTATAGCCTTTTATAATCATGAGCAAGAGATGTGACAAATGTAGAGAAAATACAGGGGATATATAGGGAAATATAGGGAAATACAGGTAAAATACAGGGAAATACAGGTAAAATACAGGTAAAATACATTGAAATACAGGTAAAATGCAGGGAAATTCCGGTAAATACAGGGAAATATAGGTAAAATACAGGGAAATACAGGTAAAATACAGGGAAATACAGGGAAATACAGGTAAAATACAGGTAAAATACATTGAAATACAGGTAAAATGCAGGGAAATTCAGGTAAATACAGGGAAATATAGGTAAAATACAGGTAAAATACAGGGAATACAGGTAAAATACAGGTAAAATACAGGGAAATACAGGTAAAATACAGGTAAAATACAGGTAAAATGCAGGGAATACAGGTAAAATACAGGTAAAATACAGGGAAATATAGGTAAAATACAGGTAAATTACAGGTAAAACAATACACACATTGATATTCGTACGTAGAAATATACATAATTCTCAAAGGTGATTCATTTATATGTAAAAAGAATGGGGGTAAATACACACGTTGTCGGATGATAGTTTAGGAAATATATATTAAAAAAACAACAACAGGAAAATATATATGTTGTAGCAGTAACCTCTAGCGCTCGTGTGATAAGTGTGTTGGTCAAAGCGTGAAATGGCAGACCTGTAGCGTTAAAACAGAGATCAGGGAAGGCCTCAGCTTTACAAAGTACCACTCATTAATCCTGACTATAAAATACATATCCTAGCTTGAATGTTGAAGGGATGGTGAGGTCAGTTGGGATATATGACCTGAACTGACCTGGTCTGACCTGGTCTGACCTGTACATGCGAATTTTTTTCTATCAATGTGAGGGTTTTTTTTTGGGGGGGGGGATGTTTATTTTTTCGCTCTCGTTGGATTTAGCGGTATTTGGCCTCGGTCTCGTTGGATTTAGTGGTATTTGGCCTCGGTCTTGTAGGATTTCGCGGTATTTGGCCTCGGTCTCATTGGATTTAGCGGTATTTGGCCTCGGTCTCGTTGTTTTTATTGGTGTTTGATCTCGATCTTGTTCAGTGTGTGCGTGTTTTTTCGTCCTCGATCTCGTTTAAGTTAGTGATATTTGGCCTCGCTCTCGTCTCTGCCATAGTTATCTTGTATATTATAGCCGGCCTCGTCTGGTCGAGGTAAAGGGTTCATTATGATGTGCATAAATTCTATCTCGTGATCCAGGTGCGTTTTAATTCAGACGAGTGTGTGTGTTAACCCGGAGTACGAAGTAATTGATATATCTGTATAGACTATGCACACACACACATTATATATATATATATATATATATATATATATATATATATATATATATATATATATATATATATATATATATATATATATATATATATATAGGAACTTTAACGGTGTGTGTGTGTGTGTGTAAACAGTGAGGGAGGTTCACTTGATACCTTCCACAAACAGCATCGGGTGAAGGATGGCTCGTCGCTGCTCTCAAATAATTTTACATCCCGACGCAGTTCCAGTCCCAGCCTTTTTTTTCCTCTCCTTTCTCTCTACAAATTTCAAAAGGTTGAAAATGTTTTAGCAGCAGTAGAGAGATAATGTTGGAACAGCCAGCACCACTACCCTCCTCGCTCACTGCCGGGGTGCAAAGGTTCTTAACTCTTAACTGCCAGCCAGGCGGACTGTCTAGCTATGTAAATCTTGTAGCGGAAAGAGAGAATGGCAGACAGAGAGACAGGCAAATATTGATAGATCAAGGGAGAGAGAGAGAGAGAGAGAGAGAGAGAGAGAGAGAGAGAGAGAGAGAGAGATACCTGATATATTTACGAAAAACTGAAAGAAGGGAACAAATTTTAAACCTGAAATAAAATTGACCAAAATAACTATGTAGAACACTTCACAAAATCTCTTTCAAAACGACAATAATTTACATTCTGATGCAGGTAAGGAATATCATCCCTTCTTAGTGCAAGTGACGGCAGGTAATATGAATATTGAAGTTATAATAGTCTGAAAGATACCTGGAATATTTATTATGAGGAAGTATGTTGGTGTATTTGTTTATGGGGGGAGCAGTCGACCTTTAACCCTGAGCAGGAAAGAGAAGAAACCAAGCACCTGAGAATGATGAAATGAATAAAACAAAAATACTCCCTCATTCTCCCCATCTCTGTCCTTCCCATCTCCTTCACTCCCTATCTCTCTCACTGTCCATGTCTCTCACTCCCAATATTTCTCATTCTCGATCTCTCTCATTCCCCATGTGAGTAGTAGTAGTAGTGGCCAGTGGAAGGCATGCCCGCCCAGTGTGTATGTGGAATACTCTACGAAATTAACTACACCATGCTGTGCAATAAAAGGAGGTTTTGTGTAAATGAGGCACGACGAAGTAAGGGACTTTACAGTAAATATGTTAAAAGAAATATGTAGCGACATCACTGTGGAAGTAACCCTCCTCCCATTGGATGGTGAGCGCTTCCTTCACCACCAAACTGCCAACACAACCAACCAACGAAGACTGTGTGGACGTTAATGCTCGAGAGTTGCATGGGCGAGAGGACAGCGAGCCTCTTTTATATCAGGATATTCGATTCCCTGGGAACATGTCACCGTGACCTGTCTATCGAGGCTGCACAAAGGAGGAACGAGAATGAGACGAACAGAGATTAAGCAGAGACTATAGAACATGGGCCAAGTCAGCTTCACTGCTCTGGTGTTCACGACATTGGGTGGGGTGGGACCTATTATAGTGCAAGGTGCTTATATTCCAGACTGACAGAGGTGTTATCAGTACATGAAACAACAACCAAGAAGTTACGTTGTGGCTCTGTTGAGGTATCTCCTATCCTTCTCTTTGCTCAGGTCTGCTCTGCTCTAACTCTGGGGAACAAGATCATTGGCCATTAAAACAACAACAGTCGTAGACATAGACTACGAGGCAACAGTCATCTGAATTCCTGCGGTTTAACTAGCTCAGGGTAGACACTTTTGCCTTATGATTGGTAATAATATAGCGAAGTGAGAGGAGGATCGAGGCCATACCAAAAGTAGTAGTTGTAGTAATTAGAATATTTCAGAGATCTGTTTCTACATATATTCCAGTGACAATATTCCCATATAATAATTAATTCACCAAAACCAAATTTGCACAAACAAAATAATTAATATAACCAAAAATGTTAGACACATAAAATATTATTCTTTCGAGTCGTCAAAGTGGTCACGTGCTTGTGCCTCAGGTGAGCTAAGACTCCAACTTGTTATGTAATGATTCAATTCTCATTACCAACCTTTCTCAGATGTTTTACAGTATCAGATATTCCATGTATTAATCATGATAACCTTTTGTCAGAAATTTAGATATGTCTTGTCTGATGAGAAAGTTTGTGTGTGTGTGTGTGACGTACAGAGATAGGGAGAGAGTGTGTGTGTGCATGTATATATGTGTATGCGTGTGTTTGAGAGAGAGATTGATTGAGTGTGATAATTACATCCCTGGCTGTATGAGAGAGAGAGAGAGAGAGAGAGAGAGAGAGACCTAACTTAACCTAACCTAACCCAGATACCTCAACACTACTGCTCCCACTAACCAATCTTGGTCTCTAAGGGATGAGGCAGGTGAGACAAGAGTCGTTAATAAGTGACGAATCATTTTACCTGGATCTCTGTAGTAATATGTCAGGTACGTCTCTGTGACCAACGCCTCACACTAGAGCGGCTTTGGTCTGGAATAAAATTAGCGGATACCTGTGTGCTGAAGCCTGGGTACATGGAGGTGCTATACTGTTTCAACGTGTGGAGTTTAGATTAAGAATGGTTTCATCTGAGAGCCCCTTATGGGTATGTTGGTAGGGGTATATGAGTGTATTTGTGTATGTACTGTAGGTATGCCTGGGTATGTGTGTATGCATTGTACGTGGGCATGTATGTTTATGTGTATGGCAATATTTGTACGTGTTGTGTAATAATAATAATAATAGTTAATAATTAATGGTTGATTGAAAGAGCATGGCAGGCAGAAGGCTGAAAATATACAGTTACAAAATTGGGGAATGGGTCTCTTGATTGACAAATAATATAGAAGTAACATAAGTGATACAAATATGATATATAATAACTAGGTGGGGAAACAGTCACTCCTACATAGCATTTCAAAATAGTAACAGTGCAAAAGGTAAGACTGACTGGGAGTGAACACACTGGTTAACTACGTGTTGTTGATAATTTTACAATGGTTGGGACTAGACTGTTCTTATAGCAATCAGTACGTGCTCGTATGGGCTAGATGCGGTTGTGGTGTCGAACAGCAATTCACGGACAAGGGATTTCGGGTGGAAGCAGGAGCCGGTGTCGAGATGGTAAAGAAGCTTCTTCCCAAATCATGGTGATGATCCGAGAGAAGCGAGAGGGCCAGTGTGTTGAGCGCTTCTTGATATGTTGAGTAGGAAGAGGAGAGAATAATTTTACACGTCCTCTTTTGCACTTTTTCTAGGTTTTTCCGCTGTGTGGCATTTCGGGAGGAAGAGCAAGCAGGGGAGGCATAGGTGAGCTTGGGAAGTATGAATATTGAGTAAGCACTGAGGAGCTCGGGTGCAGAAATTCCGAGGGACTTGAGTCGGCGGAAGAGGTGGAGACGAAAACTGGAGGAATTGACAATTGTACTGACGTGTATTTTCCAATTCAGTTTGTTATCTATAGTAACGCCGAGGAGCTTAGTGGAATCCACAACCTGGGGTGTGTTGAGGCCCAAAGTAATGGAGAGAGGTGGGACAAGGTCAGAGCAGAGGTTAATGTGCATAGCCATGGTCTTGGTATGGTTGATGGTGACATGTTGTTGGTGGCCCATTTCTGGAGACTGTTCAATACCTTCTGGAGGGCACTGTAGTCGGGAGCCGAGTTGTTCACACAGATCCCAATGGTGTAATCATCGACACATTTCCAGCGAGCGGGAGTTTCTCTAAGGGCATCATTGATGAGCATAAGGAAGCAGATCGGTCCCATTTTGGTGTCTTGGTGTCTCCCCCCCTCCCTCCCTCCCTTCCTTCCTCCCTCCCTCTCTCCCCCACTCCCTCCCTCCGTCTCTCCCTCCCTCCCTTCTCTCACGTACGACCAATCGAACAGTCTCCCGGTAAGTACATATGGATGTGGTATTAACTTGCTAAACGAACCTCCGATGATGTCTCTCTCTTCTGTCTCTCTCTTCTCTGTCTCTCTCTCCTGTCTCTCTCTTCTCTGTCTCTCTCTCCTGTCTCTCTCTTCTCTGTCTCTCTTCTCTGTCTCTCTCTCCTGTCTCTCTCTTCTCTGTCTCTCTCTCCTGTCTCTCTCTTCTCTGTCTCTCTTCTCTGTCTCTCTCTCCTGTTTCTTCTGTCTGCTTTTCTCAACCTATACATTTCTCACTATAAATGTAAAAAACCTAACCTAACCTAACCTAAAGGAAGAGACGAGGGTCAGCGCGTCATCATCACAATACAAATTTGATTCAATGTGACCCAGCCTCTAGGAGTAGGAATATACATACATACATACATACATACATACATACATACATACATACATACCAGGGTTGGATCAAATACTGATTTTTAGCGGTCAAATACAAGCCCAATACCTACATATCAGAATTACATTTTATCATCATTAATGCCCGGAAGATTTCTGGGCTCAACTTAGCTCGCTCAGGAGTGTAAAAATTACCAGCTTTACTAAACACTCTCTCAGAAGGTGCCGACGGTGCACCAGTCTAGAATGCTCTTGGCAAAGTGCCTCAGAATTTTGAAGGTTAGGATATCACGCCAATACTTCAGTGGGTTGATGTCAAAAGGCACAACACCTTCCTCCAGGGACGTTTCAAGCTCCGTCTTCACCACTGTAGTGACTAGTGTGGTTTGTTGACGGGCTTACCATCGATGGCCCAGGTGGAGGCATGTAGGCAAAGAGACCAGGTCGTTTGGCAATTATGCCATCTTTGTCTTGGACCTTCTCCTTGTGGTCCACAATCTTCGAAATCTTTTCTTTCTGCAGTTCCTCACATGGAATCCACGCCAACTTGAACCTGGGGTCCATGGCAGCTGCGGCAATGACATCAATCCTCTCCACAAATGGATGCAAACTCTTTTTGACGAATACAGATACAAAATACATTTTCTTCTGGGTGCCAAAATACAATTATAAATACAAATACATTGAAAATGTATTTAAATACAATTAAAATACAAATATAATTGTATTTGATCCACCCCTGATTATACTTACATACATACATACATACATGCATACATACATACAAAGGAAAATACAAGAATTTTCGGAATCAAACATTTGAGAGTAAATGAGAGAGAGAGAGAGAGAGAGAGAGAGAGAGAGAGAGAGAGAGAGAGGAAGACGTGAAGGAAGAGGAGGAGGAGTGGAGGGGGACAGAGGAGGAGGACGTAAGGAGGAGTGGAGGGGGACAGAGGAGGAGGACGTAAGGAGGAGTGGAAGAAAACGGAGGAGGAGTAAGCTGGTAGAGGGACAGACTCACAGTAGGTCGTGGTCGGTCACAAGACGAACTTATTGGTTGAGTCAATTTCCTGTGTCATTGTGTTAGGCAAATCGTCGCGGCCTAGAAGCTGCCAAACCAAATATCCCGTTGAAAGTTATGCTGTTCCTCTCACCTCTCCCTCTCTCTCACCTCTCCCTCTCTCTCACTTCTCCCTCTCTCTCACTTCTCCCTCTCTCTCACCTCTCCCTCTCTCTCACCTCCCTTGCTGTGATTCCTGGCTGATGCTCTGACGCACATTGATATACATACAAGGAAATATACACACACGTACACAAGACACATACACCCCTCCTCCTCCTCTTCCTCCTCCTCTTCCTCCTCCTCCTCCTCCTCTCCCTCCTCCTCTCCCTCCTCCTCCTCCTCTCCATCCTTCCCGGTACCGGTGATGTTATTTGATTCCCGTCCTCTCCTCCTCCTCCTCCTCCTCTTCTTCCTCCTCCTCCTCTTCTTCTTCAGCCCATACAATGCACATACCTCTAAATACATACACGTGCACACCTACACAAGATCCTGTTACCAGCAGTTGAGTAGTTACCAACGTGTGTGTGTGTTGGTAAGCGTCCTCTACTTGGTTGCTGGGTTTAATGTTAACGTTTCTAAATGTTTTAAATATAAAGTGTATTGATATAAGATGACATTGTACTTGATGTTGTTGATATATAATGTAATGTATTGAGATAAAAGTGTTAAATATAGTTGTTACTTATGTAGAGGACGAGTCACAGTAAACAATGGTAGGTTTGGGATCCCTGAGTCGGGCTGCCGGCGAGAGAGTCAGACGTGGCTCAACTTGGGGAACATTTACTCAGGTTTTGTATATCAGTACTGCTCTAGTGATTTATATTACATGACCATTGGTTGTGTAATTGTGTTATATGTGTGTGTTGTGAGCTTATGAATTAGATTACTGTGACTGTAGCTTTGTTATGGAGAGTCGAACCAGAAACTTTTATTGGTCAATGTCCAGCTTATGATCTACCATACACTAGTTTATCTATATTTAATTGATCATTTGTCAAGCATAGTGCCACATTGACATTGTTACTCACAGTAAATTCCCTTTATTTATTATAAGTGTAATGTAAGATCTTGGAATAGTGAACCCTAACCCTCCCTCTAAAGCAGTCAACAAACCTGCCCCCCCCCCCTTTTTTTTACGGGGATTAGCCCACCCAGGCACAGGTCACTGACCCACATCAGGGCCTGGGGGGCGAAAATGTAATAATAATAATAATAATAATAATAATAATAATAATAATAATAATAATAATAATAATAATAATAATAATAAAGAAATACAAAAATGAAAAAAAGGTCAATAGTGAGAAACAATATATGTATGTTGTGTTGTCAATAGTAAGAGAAACAATTGAGACCCTGCAATTGTGTGTAAATGAGGCAGAAAGTCAGATCATCAACCTGGGACTTGGTCACAGTTTTCGTGATGCCATGTGGCAGCAGGGTTTACTATAGACAACACATTATGCTTCCAATATCTTCCCAGGCTGTAGTACCTCCCTGTTTGGTAGCTACCTACTACCTACTACCTACCATTTATTGTTTGTTACCCCTGGAACTTACAAGTACTGCTATATTAAATTACCCAATCCTATGTCCATATATTATAGTGTACACTCTCACCAAAAACTTCTTGAACGCTATAAGCATGATGCAATCTGAAAAAAATGAACGAAGAATCTGAAACCATTCCGAGATGACAAGCCACATTCTCACATCCACCGTGCCCAGGTGCTCGAGTAGTTTTTGTTGACAGTGTATACATAGATAGACATTTTAGCCATTAAATTATTATAATGTTGTATGCTTTCACAAGACCCTAAACCAAAGCTCCACTTAATTAATGGGGGCTTTATTGAATTTCAACTGAACCCATTACCATTTTTAGTCAGTCTGTGTGCCATTTGGCCTTCCTGGGCAACATTGTAATACATGGCATAACATATACACACACACACACACACACACTTTATCTTCTCCATTATCATGATTTATTGTCCATCTACATTTAACTCTTTTTTTCCTTCATCTCTTCCTTTCTTTCCCATTTCGTTTCTTTATTTGTCATATTTCTATCTTTTTGCCATCTCTCTCTTTCTCGCTCTCTCCACCGTTTTTCTCCTTTCTCTTCCCATTCTCTTATCTGGCGTTTTCTTTCTCTTTCTGTGTTCTGTTCTGCATCACTTCCCTCTACGCTTCATTTAACCCACTTCGTGTTTTTCTCCGTGTTCGTTTTCCTATTCTTTTTCCTTCCCTTTCCTTCTCTCTCCTCCGTGTGACTTTCTCTTCTCTTCGTTTACTCTTCAGCATCTCATTTCTGTCTCTCCTTCTCTTCCTTCTTTTTTCCTCTAGTCCCCCTCTCTTTATTTTTCTCTCTCTTTCTCTCTCTCCCACTCTCCTCTTCTCTTCTCTCTCCCCCTCTTCCTCTCCCTCTTCCAATATCTCTTCCTTTCCCCCCTCTTCTCCCTCTCCCTTATCTCATTGTCTACTCTTCCACATCATATTAATTCTTCTCCCTCTCTCTTCTCCTCCTCCGCCTCCCTGTCTTCCTCTCGGTTCCCACTTACCATCTTCCTCTGTGACGGCCGATGTAAATTAAGTCTGACAAATGAAGATTGATCACCTCTTGTCACGCTGCAGGACGCCACTCAAAATTTCATTCTTTAATTCCCACTAAAAAAATTGGAGATGCCTGAGGATATTTTTTATTTAATTTTAATTCTTTCCTATCTTTCCATTTTCTTTAATTCCCATTGGTATTTTAGGATACTTTAACATCCTTCAGGTGTGGATGTATGTTAAGTGGATGTAGTTAAGTGAATGTATAATAATCGTAGACATGTAATTTGGGAACAATAGACGTGGGCCACGCTCGAAGTCAAATCGCGTGTTAGTTACAAGACTAGCGAGGATATCTTAAAACTATATCTTGCGCTTGTGAGACCTCACCTGGATCACGCGGTTCAGTTCTGGTCACCGTACTACAGAATGGATATAGAATCCCTAGAAAGAATTCAGAGGAGAATGATTAGACTAATCCCGGGCATTAGGAACCTTGAGTACAGAGACAGGTTAAAGCATCTTAATTTGCACTCCCTCGAGAGACGTAGAGTGAGGGGCGATATGATCGAGGTGTATAAATGGAAGTCAGGGTTAAACAAAGGTGATATAACAAAGGTACTCAAACTATCCAACCAGGAACGAACTCGTAGCAATGGTCTTAAATTACCCAAATTTAGATTTAGGGGCGAGATAGGTGAACCATAGTTTGGAAATGTAGTAGTGGATGAGTGGAACAAGTTACCAAACATCATCATTAACTCGAATACGCTGGATAGCTTCAAACATAGGTTGGATGGATATATGAGTGATAGAGGTTGGGTGTACATGGGACTGCCCAGTTTGGGCTAATAGGCCCGCTGTAGTTTCCTCCTTTCTTATATTCTCATGTTCTTATGTTGTAAATGACCCATTTTTGCAAAGGAACACCTTACTTAGAACATGGATTCATCCCCTTCTCATTCTATCGCAACTTTAGTATTTTCTTCTGGCTAGCGCTACACGATTACATTTAGCAGACGATACCTCATCAGTATTGTCAAGATTTTATCCTTCATTGTACTGTAATCACTTCCAACTGATATACTGTACATTTTCCGTCCTCATCCCTCTACTAGTACCCAGTCTCCTCCCCACAGAAAGACAACTATCCCGACACACCCCTCCACTCTCCTTCCTGCTCACTAGCGAATGCTTTGGTTCACACTTGTGAGTTCGAGGGTTCAGACCTCAGGGAGAGAGAGGATTGTCAATGCTAAATGGTAAACGCAGGAGTGGAGCCAACTATACATAAAGTGGATGTACAGTACGTTTAGTGGATGTACAGTTTGGGACTTTCCAACTGTAACACTCAGCATTGTCAATCCACACTCCCAGAGAAGTGTGAACCCCGAGAGTATCGACTCTTGAATCCAAGGCATTCACCTAATCTAGGGTTGATAGGGGATGATCCCTCCTGGAGTCTCTAAACATTGTCTCCTTTTACGACTTTCGTGACCAAATAAATAATGGATGGATTTAATTATATTGAACATTAGCATCAAAACATTAATCTCGTATAATAATAATAATAAGTGTTTTTTGTCTGTAACACACCGGGACAGCTCCTCGTGAAACATATTACCAGACAACTGAATAAAGTCGGGTCGGGGGAGGGTGGGTTAGGCATGAAAAACATTGGTGTTAAGTCTACAGATATAAAATTATTACACGAATGGTATTTGTGTATTTGGCCTCTTTATACCCCACAAAACAACCCTAAATGGGGGTTGGACAATTTCGTTGACAAGTTAGAGTGCACGATGCCACAGTGTTATCATTTTTATTTATTATTATTTTGGGGTAACGGATTAGAAAAAAAGTGACGACAAACACTTCAGGGATCCCACAGGGTATCGTCATCAAGTTTCATAAAAATCGGTAAAGCACTTTTCTGACCTTCTTACGGACGTGTGCTTTAGAATATAAGGCAAACGCTGGCAATTCGAAGGCCTCAGAGGGCCATTATTGTTATTATTATTATTTATTTTTTGGGGGCACACATCATGTCAAAAAAGCGAATTGTGATATGCTTTTTGTGATCAGTGACCCCAATTACCCCTTGGTGCAAAAATTGAGTAATGTTGCTTGCCTGTATCTCAGTTAGAAACTTGATGAGTCACTCAGTCACAACCACCTGTATATAATAGGGGCTTTGAAGCTTGCTGAAAAGCCTATTTTTGGCGAGTGAGCAAAGCTAGTGCACTTGCTATATTAGACCTCAAGATATCACCCTAGGAGGTGACAAGGCCAATATTAACACATCTATATCAGTATAGGTTGCTACTAGCTTGAAGAAAATTGTAAACTTGAGAGAATGGGCACCTTTGCAGAAGAGCTCCTTACTGCCTGCACTGTGCACGGCATACCTGAGTTAGATTCAGGTGGTCATTACTTTCCAAAACCTACATCAAGAATAGCAAGGGGGTGGAGCCGAAGGAAGGGTGGGATAAGTGCGTGCACTAGCTTCGTTCACTCACCGAAAATTGGCTTTTCAGCAAGCTTCAAAGCCTCTATTTTAGTGAGGTGAGTTTTGCTAGAGCAATTGCCATATCCCACAGGAAGGAGGGTGCTAGGATGTAAGGGGACCAGTAAGCACACGAAGGACCATTGAATTTATTTATCCTTAGATTAAGCTACATAACTTGTTTTTTCTAGCGTGCTCCCTGTGGGTTGAGGGGTGAGACTCATTGCCACGCAGGGTATGGCTGACACCTGGTGAGACAGGCATCTTGCTATGAAACAGGAGGCCGATTTCCACTGACCCCCTTCCCGGACTTGTGAGAAGGTGTGGGTCCTCAGGAAGGCCAGTGGAGTCGTAGGGACGTGGGGCCTTCCCAGGGTCACCCTCTTCTATAACCTGCCGCAACCTGTCTGCCAATCCTCTGACTGACAGCAGGCGGACCAACCGAGGATGAACAAAGAGATGACTCTGGCTGGTGGTGTGATCGGCCGTAGCGGAGAGGTATTGGCGGAGGAACCTGACTGGCAGGGTGGTGCTTGCCCTCCACCTTCCATGCCAGAACAGCTACTGTCTGGAGCCTGTGGTTCTCCCTCTTATTTTTCGCCAGGGAGGTGGGAGAAGGTGCCAGGGACACTGCAGAATCTCCTTTGGCGTAAGAGGTCCAGTGGTCGAACCTAGTGAGTGCCATGAGCTGGGAGGACCTGAAGCCCGTGGCCAGTGCTACTAGGAAGAGGGCTTTCTGTAGTAGGCGGTTCTTTGACGTTCGGAAGGTGAATGGATCCTGGGGTAAGACAGATATCAGAATAATCTATGTCCTGGTAAAACCTTCATAGTAACAAGAACATAAGAAAAACAGACAACATAAGGCCAGCAGCCCTCAGGCTAGGTTGTCTGTATAGTTCACAGGACTGAAGGAGTAATGCCGAGTCTGGGTGGAGGGAGTTTGGGTTGTTGGCCAGTGCCTTCAACTTGGCGCCGAGTTGTTCTGGTCCTGCAGTAGTGGAGAAGGCGAGGGCCGCCTTCTGCCTCTACATGGTGTCCTTGGTTAGGGTGGTCTGGGCTATCTGAGAAGGCCTGCATTGGGAGAGAGGACTGGGTTAATTTCGAAGCCCACAGGAACTCCACCAACTTGTCTGGCACCCAGTCATCCTGGGGGGATAAGACTAAAGGGACCAGAGAGGGGGTGAGGTGATGGGGGAGCTGTTCCTTCCAGCCGCCGCCATCCAGATCGACTGGAGGTCCAGGTCCACCTTCTCCCATGGAAAGAGGGCTTAGCCGGCTGCCCAGGCACACCCCATACCGTCCTGTAGCGGTGCCACTCGGTAAGGAACTGCAGTGGACAGCACGGAACAGGAGGCCAGAGAGTCGAAAGCGTCCAGGGTCGCGACTGGGGACGTTCCTAACAGGGCTGGGACCATCTCCCTTCTTGACAGGTGGAGCTGCCAGAACTCAAAGTGCTCTTAACCTAGTTGTCTGCCCGTCGGCCGACCTCTAGGTCGGAACCTGGGAGAGAAAACTAAGTCCTCTCCCCTCTTTATTATCAATAACATGGCCAGTCTCCCCTGGTGCCGGTGCACAAACCAGTCCCGTGGAACCCGAGCCCACTTGTACGCCCCCTGGCTAATGATGTTATCCTGTGTCTTAAAAGAGAGGGGAGCATCCATAGGTGTGGGAAAGTTCCCTTCTCCTGACTAAGGCCTAGGACTTGTAAAGACTGGAGATGTTGCTGAGACCGGTCCCTGGTCCAAGTCGGAGTAGTCAGGCAACCCCTGTGAGGACCCGGCCCTCCTTGGCTTGGAACCCGACTCCGAGAACACTGAAGGGTCTGCGGAGGGGGAGCGAGGGAGGGGTCCCCGAACCAAAGGCGGGTGGTCGGAGGTGGCCTGGGTCTGCTGCTGCTGCAGCTGCTGCAGCTGTTGCGCCCAAAACCAGGAAGACAGAGCCTTCAACATCTCCAGGGGCAAGGCTGGAGGGTGGGTGCACTGCCGGGGGTGGGGGGGGGGCTGCGTCTCTGGCTGCGACGTCTGTGTGGCTGGGGCCAGTCTAGACGGAGCGATGGAAAAGTTAGAGGGACAGTCCCCCCCGGCGACGCCGTGGAGGTTCTCGTGGCCCGGGGAGGCGGAGGGGGTACCTTCTCCTGACGAAGGCCTGGGCCTTGTAGGGGCTGGAGAGGATGCTGAGACCGGCCCCTGATCTGAGCCGCAGGAGTCAGGCAGCCCCTGTGAGGACCAGGCCCTCCTTGGCTCGTAACCGGACTCCGAGAACACTGAAGGGTACGGGGAGGGGGAGCAAGGGCTGGATCTTCATGCCACAAGATGTTGGGTGGAGGGGGCCTGGGCTTGCTGCTGCTGCAGCTGCTGCGCCCCAAACCAGGAAGACAGATCCTCCAACATCTTCAGTGGCAAGGCTAGGGGGATGTGGGTGCACTACTCAGGATGGCCAGCATTTCCAGCTGCGACATCTGGGCGGCTAGGGACTGAACCTAGACAGAGCGATGGAGGAGGTAGAGGGGCCGTCCTCCCCAGTGGCACCGTGGAAGGTCGCCTGACCCGGGGGGAGGGAGCCATAGTAGGTCGGTAGGGGAGAAGGGCCCATCCTAGCCGAGCCACCTGAAGGGAACTGGTGAAGGTCCGAAGGAGGGGTGAGGACTGTCTCTCCAAGGACACTCTGGGCTGCCGGGACAAACCAGCTGGGGCCCTTGCGTTGTAGAGGGGTTCAGAGACTGCCGCTTCCTCCTAGCAAGCTCGCTTCCCCTTGGCCGCTGCACTAGGCTACCTGGGGCGGTGGTGCCTGTTGTAGAACTCCCAGAGCCGTGACGGTGGCGACAGGAGGAAGAGTGAGCACTCAACTCCCTGTGGAAAGCCCGAAGCCCCAGGGTGGAGAGAGGTGGGCTCCCCGGTGGCCGACTGGGACGCTGGAGGAGGAGAGCTCGGCCTGGGGTTCTCGGTAGAGTGGTGTCTACCCATTGGGCCTCGGTGGCAGCACATCCTCAACCGAGAACGGAGATCATGGTCCCTCCAGGAAAGTGGGGTGCCCCTGTGTCTGGCGGAACTGGAGGCTGCCACCCAGCGGTGCCGAAGCTGTTGCTAGAAAATGTGGGAGGTGTCCACATCTCCTTCGGCGTCGCGGAGAAGCCCTGCCACCCACTCAGAGCACACCATACAGTGACTCCAGTCGAACTTGTCATTGTCTACGCACTGGGCATGGGCTGAACAGGCAGAGTGGCCATCCTGTTGGAACCTGGCCAAACCCCTCGGGGCCGAGCAGGGCACCTTCTGGAGCTAGGGATGAAAAACAAACAGGAGAAATAAAACAATGGAGCAGGGAAGAAGAAGGGACTACAAACGTCTGTCTCTGCCACCAAAACCCGGGCCAGACAACGAAACCGAGTAACGACTCGGTGCATGGGGCTAGACGAGAGAAAACACAAGCAGAGGGTGGAAAAAGAGAGCCACCCATGTGGGGAAACCAAACAACGAAGCGACGCCCTTCGTGTGGAGCACCACACAAGAAGGAAAAAAAGGGGGAGGGAAGGGGGGGGACTAAAACATGTAAACAAGGAAAAGCAAAAAAGTCTGAAAATGGCCGAAACAAGGCGGGCACAGGCACAAGCCCAAACAACCCGAATTAGCAATACAACACCCCCCCCCCTCTCCTAAATAACTAAGAAAAGAAAACATCCTAGCAAACTTCTGACTAAAAAACTTAGATAGTGTGAAGAACAACAGACATAGACCATAATGCAAAGAAGAAGCTGAAGCAGAAGAAGAGTCTGGAAACGTTTACCTACAGCAGTGAGGCCAGGAAGAAATGACCACCTGAATCTAATTCAGGTACTCAATGCACGGCACAGGCAGTGAGGAGCTCTTCTGTGCAGGTACCCATTCTCTCAAGTTTACAGATTTCTTCAAGCTAGTAGCAACCTATACTGATATAGATGTATTAATATTGGCCTTGTCACCTCCTAGGGTGATATCATGAGGTCTAATATAGCAAGTGCACTAGCAAAGATCACCTCACTAAAATACTTAATTTTTATGTTCCTTACATCATCTTATATCATATAGCACTTGGGGATGCATGGGTCTGGGGGAGGGGGGCTAAGGGTGAGGGTCGGGGTGGACAGGGGGTGGATCAGGGAAGGTCGTGGTGTCGGGGGATGGGGGTCAGGGGGGGGGTGAGTTCATGGAAGTTCTCTCGGTTCCTGCTGGTATAAAGTAATTTGCCATAAAACATACCCAGAAAGCTGGCAAACACATTTATTATAAATAACAGTAATGCGTATTCATTACCTCTTGGTTGCACCATAAACGGGTATGACAGATCCACACAACCTGAATTATATTGTCAGTAGGGCGTAATAAATATGGCGTCAATCTACAAAAATATTAGTTATCATTCCTAATCCAGTATCATTGTAAAGTCATCTGGAAGTGAGATATGTATTGTAGAAAACATTTTGATTTGGCAACTCTCAAGTGACTTGGCGAGACGTGAGGTGCACACGGCAGTCTGGAACGAGGAGAATATTTTAGAACAACTTGATATAATTTTACTCATTACATGGTCCGGCAACGTTGATGACTCACATGCTTTCTCGTTTACATATGGTCTCAGAGATTAATAGATGTAGCATGGGCGCCTATTACCTAAACAACATGTGTCATTACAGGGGGTTGCTTATGTCATTATTAACGATATGAGTGATTATCGTATTATGAAAGAATAGTATAGTCACAAGTTATATTAAATTATGTAAATTTAGAGGTAACAAAAAGTTATAGTGGGTGTCTCGGCTGTCTGCCTCCTCCCCCCTTCCCTCCCTCCACTCCCCACACAAGTAAAGTTAGAAATGGTTGCCCTTCGTGTATGAGGATGGCCGGCCCTAGGGCCATCTGGGCGTGAATTTATTTAAGGTGCAGAAGCTGTTGCTAACACAACAACCACACCCTAAGTTAACGAGTTGTATGACCCAGTGTCAGGGAATAGTCCGAGAAGACCGGACAACTCGCCAACTGCACTGGCGAACCATTTCCCCGAACACGATCCGCAAACAGATTAACATTCAAGTCCCCAATTACAATTTTATTCAGCTGGGGAAAGTCCATCTCGTAATCAAGGGGTTAGACAAAACTTCGCTGCTTCTACAAGATATAGATTCAATCATATCCACAATCTATGTGCTCATAAATGCCCCTCCCCCGCCAAACTCACATTGTTACCAGATATATGAATCTCTGTCTGTTGCTTCAGAATCCCTAGTCTCACATTCACGGGTTCACCTTTGTGAGTGTGTGTCTAACGTGGAAATGTCCGGGACTGTACGTTAACCTGATATTAACTGTGTGATATTTCCTTTCTACTGAATAAAGGAATAATAATGGGTCACCTTTTTATTCCTTTCATCTGTATATTCAATGTTAGTTTCCTCTGTCCAACACTCTCTTAATCCCTCCCACACTCACCCAGTCCCTCTCACACTCACCCAGTCCCTCTCCCACACACCCAGACTCTCCTACACACACCCACACTTCCCCCGCACAGACCCACTTCTCTCTCACATTTATTCACCCTCTCCCACACACCCTGACTCTCACTGATCTTCTCCTTCGCCCTCCAGGAAGCAGCGAGGACGTGGGACTCCTGCCGAAGTTCACAGATAACGTCCCCAACATCACAGTGACAGTAGGACGGGACGCCCTTCTACCTTGCAACGTTGAGCAATTGAGAGATTATAGGGTAAGGCTTTTGTTTATCTTAAGGTAACCAGGTAAAGGATGTGCCTCCGTTCCCGACTCCGTATCTCACGTATGAACCACAACCCTAGCCATGAACCACAACCCTAGCCATAAACCACAACCCTAGCCATGAACCACAACCCTAGCCATGAACCACAACCCTAGCCATAAACCACAACCCTAGCCATGAACCACAACCCTAGCCATGAACCACAACCCTAGCCATAAACCTCAACCTAGCCATTAACCACAACCCTAGCCATGAACCACAAACCCTAGCCATACAACCCCAGCCATGAACCACAACCCTAGCCATGAACCACAACCCAGCACCACAACCCTAGCCATGAACCACAACCCTAGCCATGAACCACAACCCTAGCCATGAACCACAACCCCAGCCATGAGCCACAACCCTAGCTATGAACCACAACCCTAGCTATGAACCACAATCCTAGCATGAACCACAACCCCACATGAACCACAAACCCAGCCATAACCCTAGCATGAACCACAACCCTAGCATGAACCACAACCTGAACCACAACCCCAGCCATGAACCACAACCCTAGCATGAACCACAACCCTAGCCATGACCCTAGCCATGACCACAACCCCAGCCATGAACCACAACCCAGCTATGAACCACAAAATGAACCACAACCCTAGCCATGAACCACATCCCTAGCCATGAACCACAACCCAGCCATGAGCCACAGCCCTAGCATGAACCACAACCCTAGCCATGAACCACAACCCCAGCCATGAACCACAACCCTAGCCATGAACCACAACCCTAGCCATGAACCACCCTAGCCATGAACCACAACCTATGCCCTAGCCATGAACCACAACCCTAGCCATGAACCACCCCATGTGAACCACAACCCTATGAACCACCCCCATGAAGCCTAGCCATGAACCCAGCCGCAGAACCCCCACCACATCCCTATGTGCCATGACCTACAACCCCCCACAATCCCTATGAACCACAACCCTAGCCATGCACAACCCTAGCCAGCCATGAACCACAACCACAACCCCTAGCCATGAACCACAACCCCAGCCATGAACCACAACCCTAGCCATGAACCACAACCCTAGCCATGAACCACAACCAGCCATGAACCACACCTGCCATGAACCACAACCCCCATGGCCTAATACAGCCCCAGACCAGCCATGAACCACAACCCTAGCCATGAACCACAACCCTAGCCATGAACCACAACCCTAGCCATGAACCACAACCCTAGCCATGAACCACAACCTCAGCTATGAA
This sequence comes from Homarus americanus, assembly GCF_018991925.1. Classification (NCBI taxonomy): domain Eukaryota; kingdom Metazoa; phylum Arthropoda; class Malacostraca; order Decapoda; family Nephropidae; genus Homarus; species Homarus americanus. The sequence continues at coordinate 94,064 of NW_024739043.1, read as the reverse complement.
CCATAAGTCCGTAACCACTTACACTCACTTCATCCCCCCATAAAGGCCTCACAGCCTCTCCTATGAATTCCACTTCGGCCTGCCCCTCTCCTCCCAACCCCTTCCTGCCTCTCCCCATACCCCTTCACTCTTGCCTACCTCTCTCTGCATCTCCTTGCTCCTCCCCACTCCAACTCAACATTCCCCAGTCCTCCGCACCCCTTCTCTCCCCACCCTTCCTCTTCCCACCCCTAAACACTCCTCCCAACTCCTCCCTTTCCCACTCCTCCCCATTCCTCCCTTTCCCACTCCTTCCCGCTCCTCCCCTCCACACTCCTCCCCACTCCTCTCTACCCATCCCCACCTTTCCCCGCCCCTCCCCGCCCCCAGGCCGTGACCTCAGCCGAGATAAGGACCACCATAGAAGCCAACAGGGATAATCACGCTTTTCAGAGGTTTCAACCATTTCGACGCTTCGACCCCCGCAAGTAAATTGGTTCTCACAGGCAGTTTAATGCGTCTAAAGGAGAGAATTCCGTCCCCCCTTTTTTCCACTATTTTGGTGATGTCTCGATCTTGGTGTGTGTGTGTGTGTGTGTGTGTGTGTGTGTGTGTGTGTGTGTGTGTGTGTGTGTGTGTGTGTGTGTGTGTGTGTGTAATATTAACAAAGGTCTTTCAGGGACCCATGTCTGCTTGGAGTATGTGTCATCAAGACTGTGGAGTGTATCATCATGTCTGCTGAATGTGTGTGCTGGTTATGTTCTGTTCAGTGTGTACTATCATGTCTGCTGAATGCGTGTGTCATTATGTCTGCTCAGTGTGTGTCATCATGTCTGCTTTAGTTTGTGAGACATCATGTCTGCTGAGTGTGTGTATGCTTCATCATGTCTGCTGAGGTGTGTATGCTTCATCATGTCTGCTGAGTGTGTGTCATCATGTCTGCTGAGTGTGTCATCATGTCTGCTGAGTGTGTGTCATCATGTCTGCTGAGTGTGTGTCATCATGTCTGCTGAGTGTGTCATCATGTCTGCTGAGTTTGTATTATCATGTCTGCTCTGTGTGTGTCATCATGTATGCTGAGTGTTTGTCATCATGTCTGCTGAGTGTGTATGTCTGCTGAGGTGTGTAGAGTCTTAGAATCACGGGAAGACTAAGAAAATCTTAGTGTAGCTTTTTTTCTTCTGTCCTGCTCTCCTGACCCCGGGGTGATGTTCCTCCTCCTTCTGAACCCCGGTGATGTCTCCTCCTCTATGAACCCCGGATGTTCCTCCTCCAGACCCCCGGGGTGATGTCTCCCACCCTGGGGTGATGTTCTCCTGACCCCCGGGATGTCTCCTCCTCCCTGACCCCCGGGGGATGCCTCCTCCACCCTGGGTATGTCTCTTCCCCAGACCCCGGGGTGATGTCTCCTCCTCCAGACCCCGGGGTGATGTCTCCTCCTCTGACCCCCGGGATGTCTCCTCCTCCCCCCCTGGGTGATGTCCTCCACCTCGGGATGTCTCCTCCCAGACCCCTGGGATGTCTCCTCCTCCACCCCCGGGGTGATGTCTCCTCCTCCAGACCCCGGGGTGATGTTCCCTCCTCCTGACCCCCGGGGTGGTTCTCTCCTGACCCCCGGGGGTGATGTTCCTCCTGCGTCCCTCGGGGTGATGTCTCCTCCTCCTGACCCCAGTGATGTCTCCTCCACCCCGGGTGATGTCTCCTGACCCCGGGGTGATGTCTCTCCTCCAGACCCCAGTGGTGTTCTCCTCTCAGACCCCTGATGCCCTCCTGACCCCCGGGGTGATGTCCTCCTCCTGACCCCCAGATGTTCTCCCGTCCCCGGGGTGATGTCTCCTCTGACCCCTGATGTCTCCTCCTGGACCCCCGTGATGTCTCCCTCCAGACCCCCGGGGTGATGTCTCTCCTCCTGACCTCCTGGTATGTCTCCTCAGACCCCGGGGTGATGTCTCCTCCTCCTGACCCCCGGGTGATGTCTCCTCCTCCAGACCCCCGGGTGATGTCTCCTCCTCCAGACCCCCGGGTGATGCTCCTCCTCCTGACCCCCGGGGTGATGTCTCCTGACCCCCTGGGGTGATGTCTCTCCTCCTGACCCCCGGGTGATGTCCTCCTCCTGACCCCCGGGGGATGCCCTCCTCCAGACCCCCGGGTGATGTCTCCTCCTCCAGACCCCGGGGTGATGTCTCCTCCTCCTGACCCCCTGGGGGATGTCTCCTCCTCCAGACCCCCGTGATGTCTCCTCCTCCTGACCCCTCGGATGTCTCCTCCTCCTGACCCCGGGTGATGTCTCCTCCTCCTGACCCCCGGGGTGATGTCTCCTCCTGATCCCAGGTGATTTCTCCTCCTCCTGACCCCGGGGTGATGTCTCCTCCCTGACCCCGGGGTGATGTCTCCTCCTCCTGACCCCTGGGGTGATGTCTCTTCCCCTGACCCCTGGGGTGATGTCTCCTCTCCCAACCCTGGGGTGATGTTTCCTCCTTCTATCCCCAGGTGATGTCTCCTCCTCCTTTGACTCTAGTGGTGATGTCTCTTCCTCCTGACCCGAGTGATGTTCTCCTGACCCCGGGGGTGATGTCTCCTCCTTGTTGCCCACGGGGTGATGTCTCTTCCTCCTAAACCCCGGGGTGATGCCTCCTACCCCGGGGAGATGTGTCCTCCTAACCCCGGGAGATGTCTCCTCCTAACCCCCGGGGGATGTCTCCTCCTGACCCCCGGGGATGTCTCTCCTCCTGACCCCCGGGGTGATGTCTCCTGACCCCGGGTGATTTCTCCTCCCTGACCCCCGGGGTGATGTCTCCTCCTCCTGACCCCCGGGGTGATGTCTCCTCCTCCTGACCCCTGGGGTGATGTCTCCTTCTCCCAACCCCTGGGGTGATGTTTCCTCCTTCTATCCCCAGGGGTGATGTCTCCTCCTCATCTTGACTCTAGTGGTGATGTCTCTTCCTCCTGACCCCCGGAGTGATGTCTCCTCCTGACCCCCGGGGTGATGTCTCCTCCTTGTTGTCCATGGTGTGATGTCTCCTCCTGACCCCCGGAGTGATGTCTCCTCCTAACCCCCGGGGAGATGTCTCCTCCTAACCTCCGGGGAGATGTCTCCTCCTCTCCCCCGGGGTGATGTCTCCTCCTCTTAACCCCCGGGGTGATGTTTCCTCCCAACCCCCGGGGTGATGTCTCCTCCTAACCCCCGGGGTGATGTCACTTCTCCCAACCCTGAGGGAATGTTTCGTTCTCCTCCTCATTCCTCTTCTCTCCTCCATCGTTTTCTTCCTCCTATCTCCTCCTCATCACCCCTGAGGGATGAAAGTTTATCACCCTGCCACACAAACTTCGTTTATCACCCTGCCACACACACTTGGTTTATCACCCTGGCCACACACACTTGGTTTATCACCCTGCCACACACTTTTGGTTTATCACCCTACCACACACACATCACACACACACTTGGATTATCACCCTGCCACACACCTTGGCTTATCACCCTGCCACACACACTTGGTTTATCTGCCCTGCCACACATCACCCTGCCTACCACACACACTTGGTTTATCACCCTGCCACACACTTTTGGTTTATCACCCTACACACACACACTTGGATTATCACCCTGCCACACACTTGGCTTATCACCCTACCACACACACTTGGTTTATCACCCACACACACACTGGTTTATCACCCCCCACACACTTGGTTTATCACCCTGCCACACACACTTGGTTTTATCACCTGCACACACACTTGGTTTATCACCCTGCACACACACTTGGATTATCACCCTACCACACACATTTGGTTTATCACCCTACACACACACACTTGGTTTATCACCCTACCACACACACTTGGATTATCACCCTGCCACACACACTTGGTTTATCACCCCTGCCACACACACTTGTTATCACCTACCACACACACTTGGTTTATCACCCTACCACACACACTTGGTTTATCACCCTACCACACACACTTGGTTTTATCACACCACCACACACACTTGGTTTATCACCTTGCCACACACACTTGGTTTTATCACCCTGCACACACCTGGTTTATCACCCTGCACACACACTTGGTTATCACCCTCCCACCACACACACTTGGTTTATACCTTCACGGTTTATCACACACACACTTGGTTTATCACCCTACCACACACACACTTGGTTTATCACTCCTACCACACACATTATACCACACACACTTGGTTTATTGCACACACACACTTGGTTTATATCACACTTGGCCCACACACACTTGGTTTATCACCCTACCACACACACTTGGTTTATCACCCTGCCACACACACTTGGTTTATCACCTTGCACACACACTGGTTTATCACCCTACCACACACACACTTGGTTTACACCCTACCACACACACTTGGTTTATCACCTGCCACACACACTTGGTTTATCACCCTGCCACACACACTTGGTTTATCACCCACCACACACACTTGGTTTATCACCCTACCACACACACTTGGTTTATCACCTACCACACACACTTGGTTTATCACCCTACACACACACTTGGTTTATCACCCTGCCACACACACTTGGTTTATCACCCTACCACACACACTTGGTTTATCACCCTGCCACACACACTTGGTTTATCACCTTGCCACACACACTTGGTTTATCACCCTACCACACACACACTTGGTTTATCACCTTGCCACACACACTTGGTTTATCACCCTGCCACACACACTTGGTTTATCACCACACACACACACTTGGTTTATCACCCTGCCACACACACTTGGTTTATCACCCTACCACACACACTTGGTTTATCACCCTGCCACACACACTTGGTTTATCACCCTACCACACACACTTGGTTTATCACCCTACCACACACACTTGTTTTATCACCCTGCCACACACACTTGGTTTATCACCCTGCCACACACACTTGGTTTATCACCCTGCCACACACACTTGGTTTATCACCCTACCACACACACATTTGATTTATTAGCAAGTATGGTATTGGGTGAGTGAATACACGCCCGTATTATTAAACATCTTCCCTTGAAGAGGGTCGTCGTGTTTCAACCCGAGTGTTAAACTAAATTAGTTCTGAGGGACACCGCAGTACAGTACTTAACGGGGTGGTGTGGCTTTAGAATTAACTAATTCCAATAAAATTAATTTATGATATTGGAATTAGTTAATTTTACCGCCACACCACCCCGTTAAGTACAGTACTGCGGTGTCTCTCAGGACTCATTTAGTTTAACACTCGGGTTGAAACACGACGACCCTCTTGAAGGCTTTTCGTCTACGACATCTACAGCAAAATATTTCTACTTGTAGGGGAAGTGATCAGGTGTGGTGAGATAATGATAACATAATATCTCTTTTTGTTGTAGACTGAAGTAGAAGCGTTGTATGAAAACTTCTTAAATAAAAAGTCTATTAACCAGTTATTAAGGCAGATAAGATGTAGTTAAACTATGGCAGAGACTTGGGTCATTATATAAAGGCTTGAAATATTTAAAGATAAGTACACTCCCACCCCTCCTAACATTAACCTAACCTATTGTTAATCTAACATTACCTAATCTAACCAAAGAAAAATGAAGATAACCTAACCTAACCAAACCTAACCTAACCAAACAAAACGCTAATCTATTAGAACCTATGAAACACAATCTCCGTTAACTTAACCTAACCTAACCTATCCTAACCTAATCTAACCTAACCTATATTTAATTTATCCAATATCACCTCACTTAACCTAACCCATCCTAACCTAACCTAACCATTCCCCCAGCAAGCATTAGTGTTATATAAACGGGTAAAATAAGCAAAGGCTCTAATCTTAAGGTGATCAGAAACTTCAAGGTAACATTCCTCTACAAGTGATAGTATCTTAAGGCAGAAGAGGGAAGGAAGATGGCGTGAAGAGAATGAAATGATCTAAAGAAAAAAAAACTAAAGCGGTAAGACTTTTTGCTAGTGAAAGAAAGAAAATTTTACTGTGAAACTTGTGAGATCATTAGCATATTTCAGCTTCTTCCATGTTATGTTGAAGCGTTTATTTATGTAGTCTAGACAGGGTTGGAAAAAATCATGATTTTTTAAAAAAAAAATAAAGAAAATCGATTTGATTTGATTTAAATCGGATTTTTTTTATTTAAATCGATTTTTTTTATTTTTTTACTAATTGCATTAAAATAGTATTTTTAAACCATAAAAACAGTATTTTTCAACCAAAGCGTATTCAGGATAATAAACAGAAAATTGGCATTAAGATATTTATGCAGTAGATGTACCAATGGAATTTAACACAAAAATATTCTTTTTGTAAAATAAAAGAAAACTGGTAACATATCTTACATTTGAGTGAACAAATCCAAACGTAATAATGAAATTTAACATAAATGCTCTTATAGGATTACAGTGTTTCAAAAATTCATAACTTAACTTCTTCAAGTTAACAGAATAATATTCTCATTTTGTAACAAAAATAATACTGGAAACAAGTTTATTTTCTTACATTTGTAGGATTATAGTGTATTAAGAATTACCGGTAATAACTTCAAGTCAACACAACATTCTCATTCAGTAAACAACAAAAATAGTTCAAAACATTTAAATTAGCTTAGTTGAACATTGAAATGCTTATGTACTGTGACAAGCTTAGATGCCTTTTCCTGTCCTAGGCGATTTCTTACCATTGAGTACAAATACATATGTGGAAAAAATTCTCTCAACCCCTGATGATGACGCAACAGCTGTAAATAATTGCCTAGGAACAGCCATTACATTTTCTGTCATATCATTGGCCAAATACTGCCACCAAGCAAGGGGTGAGAGAGATTTTACAACATCTTTACCAAAATAGACCTCTTTAAATGGTGCACTTCTTCCATGGAAGGACATTAACGTTGAAAGGAAATGTGGAAGAGACTCGCACACATACTGTTCTGCAATGTCTCGCTGCTCAGGAGTCAGATGTCTGCCCTGATACCTTGGATCTATCACATTAGCTAGAAAATGGGCAGGTGTCAATGCTACTTTGATTCTTTTTTCAAAATTACCCATATCCTTCTTATCTGTTAAATACTCCTTAATATCAGTTTTCAGTTTTACCCACATTTCTACAGCATCACTTAATAGGGTATGTTCTCTCTGGACACAGTCCAATGCCACAGCAATAGGCTTAAGTCTCTCTAAATAGTCTTCTTCAGTTCTTTTTAATGCCTTATCATTAACTTTCCTTTCAATTTTCTTATCAATGTCTTCACTATTTTCTTTGCACACTTTGACAAGGGTCTCCCAGTTCTTTAAATAAGATTCAATAGAATCTGTCACTGTGTTCCATCGTGTGTCTGATGGCATTACTAGCATTGTTCCTCCTGCTCTTCAAACCAAAGATCCTGGGATGTGATGATTTCTGAATTTCAATAGTATTTATTATCTTAGGTAACAATATATTTCATGTAAATATATACATTAATAATGAGACCTTATGATATGATCAAAGTTTCACAAAACTGGAGAGAACAGACTATAGTACAGTACATAATTATGTAAATCCAAATAATGTTATTAACCTGCTGCATTGCATATACTTCTCAATCATGTAGAATAAAAAGAGAAAAAAGTTATTAGTAAAAAAATCATTTTGATTTAAATCATGATTTTTTTACTCAGATTTAAATCGATTTAAATCATGTGATTTAAATCATTTGATTTAAATCATAACAACCCTGAGTCTAGATGAGAATGCCTCTTGTAGTGTAACCTTAGCTCCGATGCCTCTACTGTTTGTCCCTCTAAATCAAAATGCCTCTCCAACTTTTTTTAAGTAAAAACGATAACAAGACGAACCACCTGAAGATTAGACACCCAAACTTATTTCACTTGAAGATCAACCTAACCTAACCTAACCTCCCTCCCAATATAACGATAGAATAGTTAATCTTCAGATGAAATATACTGAGGTGTCTAATCCCCACATGATAACAACCGCTATACAGTAAAACCTTCCCTCTTATCAAAGCATTGCGATGGATAAATAAAAACACCAAGAGAGAGATGCCGTCATTGAGCTGCACAAGATAAAGACGTTGTAAATCTATACTGGACAGCATACACCACATCGTCTTAGCTCTTGAGAATCTGGAACAGCGCCAAACTCTGGTATTTTTCTTGAAGCTCGCTCTATCTACTGCCTGGGGGCCCACTGTCTCTTCTGCCAAATTGCTCACCAGGTTTGTACCGAGTCGAGGTAAATTGTGGCGGCCGGATGCGGTAGTTTCTTCACTGTCGTCTCCGCTCCCCTACCCTACAAGGATGCTTTTTCTTGTATACACACTACTTGTCTCCTCACTCACTCATGTGTCTACAGTAACAGTTTGATTTGGATTTTTTGTTCTGTTTTGTCTCTGTCTTTTGTTCAGTTTTATTTGTCTGTATTTTGTATATTTACTTGATTTGGGTTTTGTTCCTGACAGATATTTTCTTGTGAGTCTTCCTGTCTGTCTGTTTCTCTTTCTCTACCTGTCTGATAATCTCTCTCTCTCTCTCTCTCTCTCTCTCTCTCTCTCTCTCTCTCTCTCTCTCTCTCTCTCTCTCTCACTATTGGCAGACTCATACACCCTCATACAATATAACTTCTTATCTATAAGTGAAAATCTGTGAGCGTTCCTTCCTCCCGGTGGGTGCCGTAGGATCTGTTGTTGTTGCTCTTGTTAATGTTGTTGTTTATGTTGTTGTTAATGTTGTCACTGTTTCTTGTTGTTGTTGTTGATGTCACTGTTTGTTGTTGTTGTTGTTGTTGATGTCACTGTTTATTGTTGTTGTTGTTGATGTAACTGTTTGTTGTTGTTGTTGTTGTTGTTGATGTCATTGTTGTTGTTGTTGTTGTTGTTGTTGATGTCACTGTTTCTTGTTGTTGTTGTTGATGTCACTGTTTGTTGTTGTTGTTGTTGTTGATGTCACTGTTTGTTGTTGTTGTTGTGGATGTCACTGTTTGTTGTTGTTGTTGTTGTTGATGTCACTGTTTGTTGTTGTTGTTGTTGTTGATGTCACTGTTTGTTGTTGTTGTTGTTGATGTCACCGTTTGTTGTTGTTAATGTCACTGTTTGTTGTTGTTGTTGTTGTTGATGTCACTGTTTGGTTGTTGTTGTTGTTGATGTCACTGTTTGTTGTTGTTAATGTCACTGTTTGTTGTTGTTGTTGTTGATGTCACTGTTTGTTGTTGTTATGTCACTGTTGTTGATGTCACTGTTTGTTGTTGTTGTTGTTGTTGATGTCACTGTTTGTTGTTGTTGATGTCACTGTTTGTTGTTGTTGTTGTTGATGTCACTGTTTGTTGTTGTTGTTGTTATGTCACTGTTTGTTGTTGTTAATGTCACTGTTTGTTGTTGTTGTTGTTGTTGATGTCACTGTTTGTTGTTGTTGTTGTTAATGTCACTGTTTGTTGTTGTTGTTGTTGTTGTTGATGTCACTGTTTGTTGTTGTTGTTGTTGATGTCACCGTTTGTTGTTGTTGTCACTGTTATGTGTTTTGTTAATGTCACTGTTTGTTGTTGTTGTTGTTGTTGATGTCACTGTTTGTTGTTGTTGTTGTTGATGTCACTGTTTGTTGTTGTTGTTGTTGATGTCACTGTTGTTGTTGTTAATGTCACTGTTTGTTGTTGTTGTTGTTGATGTCACTGTTTGTTGTTGTTAATGTCACTGTTTGTTGTTGTTGTTGTTGATGTCACTGTGTGGTCATTGTTTGTTGTTCTTGTTGTCATTGTTGTTGTCGTTCTCACTTTTCTTGTTGTTGATAATGTCACTGTTTGTTGTTGTTGTTGTTGATGTCACTGTTTGTTGTTGTTAATGTCACTGTTTGTTGTTGTTGTTGTTGATGTCACTGTTTGTTGTTGTTAATGTCACTGTTTGTTGTTGTTGTTGTTGATGTCACTGTGTGGTCACTGTTTGTTGTTGTTGTTGTCGTTCTCACTTTTCTTGTTGTTGATAATGTCACTGTTTGTTGATTTTGTTGTTGTTGATGTTATTGTTTGTTGTTGTTGTTGATGATGATGTCACTGTTTGTTGTTGTTGTTGTTAATGTTATTGTTCTTGATGCTACTGTTGTTATTGTTGATGTCACTTATTGTTGTTGATGTCACTGCCTGTTTCTGTTGTAGGTAATGGTGTATCCGTTTGTTGTTATTCGTGTTGAGTTTGCTAGTGGTGATGTCACTATCATTTAATGCTCTGTTATTGGTTACGTCACTATGATGATCTATTAATGGTGACGTCACTATCCTGGTATATTATTGGTAACGTCACCATCATAATTTTTTATTGGTGACGTCACTATCATTCTCTATTGTTGGTGATGTCACTACCCATCTTAGTTCTTCTCCATTCCCTTATGTTCTTATGTTCTATCCTAACCTAACCGACCCTAACCTAACCTAACCTAACCTAACCTAGCCTAACCTAACCTAACCTAACCTACCCTAACCCACCCTCCTAACCCTAACCTAACCTAACCTACCCTAGCCTAACCTAACCTAACTTACCTAACCCTACCCTAACCTAACCTAACCTAACCTAACCTAACCTAACCCTAACCTAACCCTAACCTAACCTACCCTAACCCACCCTAACCTAACCTAACCTAACCCACCCTAACCTAACCTACCCTAACCTACCCTAACCTAACTAAATCTTGTATTCAGAGTGGTATTATCAAGCTCATAATGACTCTTACTGTTTTTATCGGACTGTATATATCCAGAACACACTGAGTCAGTTACAGCCTCAACACGTCACACCCTGATAAGCTTACATTAAAACTGGATATAAATTATCACTTGAAAACCCCAGGACAAAAATCACCCCTAAGTGTGTGTGTGTGTGTTGGTCAGAGAGGCAGCCGGTTGGTCTGTGTATAGTAGCACTGCCACGCCTATATGTGCGACGTAAAAAGCTAAAGCTATCCTGGTGTATTATATAATGACGTCACTGGCACGGTTAATGGTGACGTCATTATTATGGTAAGTGTAATATACCCTGCATTATTTTCTCTTCCTTTAATTAATACTCTGATTCACTCACTCACTCACTGGACTGTTATACGAGGTCATCTGAACAAGGACACAAACACCCTAAAGTTTCAAGATAATGATATAATGACCTTAAACGCATTTAAAGTTTATCCATTTCACAATTAAGTATAATGACATAACAAACACATCCAAATTGTCTTCGTCACTTGTCCTGTTCTGCCATGGAGCATCACAATGTCCCAACACAACACGTTACTATGTTCATTAACTCCCAAAATCCGTATAAATGAGAGATTTATCCTAATTATTCTGTTAATGATCCCCAGGTAATGTCACTTAACACACTTGAGTTAAACAAATCGTCCATCTATGTTCTTTAAATACCCTGACTAGTGCCTGATTTTCTAGTAAAAGTCCCTAGCGTATTTTAAATGTATTCTTTGTTGTCCGTGGTGGAGCGGGTATTTAACAACCGAACCAGGTCATTTGAGTCATCCGCTTTTGTTCATGGTAGCGTGGGGGGCTGGTGGGGGCGGGGGTTGGGAAAGAGAGGGGGGTGGGGGGGGGGGGCTAACCATCCACACTATGTTGAGACTCTCACTTGTCCGTTCCTAGATGGCGTGACGGATAGTGATCATCCATATTATATCAGTTTTCACCTTCCTATCCACAGAAGGTGACTTAGTTGTAAGTGAGTCATCCAGGTGGTCTTAACTTCCAAAATATCCCATCCATAGGTGTTGTTATTTACACTGTCAACAAAAACTACTCGAGCACCTGGGCACGGTGGATGTGAGAGTGTGGCTTGTCATCTCGGAATGGTTTCAGATTCTTCGTTCATTTTTCAGATTGCATCATGCTTATAGCGTTCAAGATGTTTTTGGTGAGTGTACGTGAACCATTCAATCAATCCTTACCCTACAAATATCGCCTAACACAGAGACGGACCAACTAACCATTCAAGCTATGGTCTAATTTATCCATCCAGACTCAATCTATAAACTGTCCAAAACTTATTTATGTAGAGAAACAATCTAAGCCTGCCTCCTAACCACCCATCCTTCTATGTAGACTCGGAACCACAGGCCGACCACCCCACCCCTCCTCTTAACCACCAATTCTTCCCGGTCCACAGGTGGCGTGGGTGCGGGTGAACTATGCAGGTAATAATGTGTTCCCACCTTTCCATCACAGGTGGCGTGGGTGCAGGTAATAATGTGTTCCCACCTTTCCATCACAGGTGGCGTGGGTGCGGGTGAACTATGCAGGTAATAATGTGTTCCCACCTTTCCATCACAGGTGGCGTGGGTGCAGGTAGACACACAAACTATCCTTACCATCCACAAGCAAGTCATCACCAGGAATTCAAGGATCGCGCTGCTACACAACGACCACCGCACTTGGCATCTCCAAATCAAGAACGTGAGGGAGATCGACCGTGGGTGGTACATGTGTCAGGTGAACACTGATCCTATGAGGTACCGCCAAGGATACGTTGATGTTGTAGGTGAGTGACTTGGGGTTGTGAGTAGTGTGTATGTGTGAGGTGTGCAAACAGGGTGGTGTAATGCGTCTAGTGTGGGAGCATTATGTTAGTGTTAAGGTGCAGGCACTGCTTGCTTCCTCTTGCTTTCAGTTACTGCCGCTGGCTAGCCCTCGTGGTGAACAGGGAAGCAACCTTAAATAAAACTTCCCCTACCAGAACACAGCCTCTTCACCATCCAGACTCCTGCTGTGCCTCCTCGTGGCAACACACGGTAACTGGGTGCCTCGCGGCCCAAGGCTAGACTACACTGGGATCTCGGAGCAGCAGTGGGCGCCAGAGGGACGGCGCATTGGCCCGCCGACATGTGGACAAGTGCTGGCGCCTACCAACCACTGCCCTGCTGCCTTGCTGATTAACCTTGGTAGGTATAAGGCTACGGGGGTAAACTCCGAAGGAAAATCTGCGGTGGAGCCCCACATCAGGCAGACATGCTTACAGAGATCCAGTAAGACCCCAACGGCAGAATAGGCAATGCAAGATGGACCGGCTACTAAGGCGAAACCCAACAAACTAGGCCATCGGCAGTCCGCTGCGACTCTCCCTCTCTCCAGTCGTTGCAGCTGCTTACACAACTGGATCAGGTAAAGGGAGAGCCAAGATATGTGGCTGCAGTCTGAGCTCCTGCCTCACCTCAATATTTACCAGTTACACTTTCCAAGATACAAGATCTCCCACCAATCACATTTCAGGATGCAATCATTCTGCCAAATATGCTAAGCCTCACCAATTCGTCTAAAATGTCATGGAAGCCACACATCCACAACATTGCTAAAGCTGCCTCCAAAAAGCTGGGAATGCTGTACAGTAGGGAGTGACAGTTTGGCAAAAGTTTTCAAAATCTAATTGCATGGGTTGGATTATTTGTCTATCGGCCACGCTAATTCCGAATATGTTTGAGTTTTTTACATCATTGCATTAGAAGGTTTGTGGATACTTTTGGGTTTGGCATGAAAAACGCGAAAAAACTGTAAATAATAAAGGGACTGGCAATGTGGCACAACCTGTTAAAATCAAGTTATTGAATTGGATTATTCGACGACTGTGTACACTGGTTCATAATATGCTATTGTTTTACAACTCAATGCGCTACAAATTATGCCGATATTTTTGCTGCAAGTCACCACATACATATATTTCGAAAACCAGGGCCCAATATTACCAACGGCGTGGATAGATTCCGTGGAATGAATTCAGGACATTCCCGCTCATGGAACATTACCAAACTCCGTATATGTGCCAATGGCAGGCCAATGGCAATATTTACAGAGTTTGTTGAGGCTCCCTGGACGGGAATGCCCTGAATTTATTCCACGGAATCTATTCACGCCGTTGGTAATATTCGTCCCAGGACTGATCAACGAATTCAGCCCAAGTAGCTTGACTTGGACAGTTAAGGACAAAATCTCAGTCCGTACTTTTGAATAAAATATTGTTCCATAGGTGGTGATATTGAAGTGCTGAAAGTTGTTTTTTCTGTGTTGTTTTGCAGTTAGTTCAAAGGGCCGTCACCAAGATGGGTCGTCCTAAGATTAGCAACACTCAGCTGCGCCAGGGTAACGATAAGGTGTTCGGGGTTCGGATGCCTCTGCCATCTAACAAGTTGCCTCTGAACAAGGAAGTTGGAAGTGCCCTGGCTTATGAAGCAGAAAACGAGAGGTTAAGGAGAAGAACAAATACTTTTGATTATATGGATGCCACCAACAAGGTGACTGAGAAGGTACTGGATGTGTATAGGAAGGCCACTGTCCCCACTATCTCTGAAATCAGGGTGAAAATGAGAGTCCACGACCTGTGGAGGATGCGGAGGGAGACGATGATGATGAAGGGAAATGGACAGAAACAGAAAACGAAGAAAACGAAGAACGGGAAGCTGAAGATGAGGTTCGAGGATATAGCTGAGAAGTTGTTTGATGTGGCAGACGACAGCAAAGTGCACGAACGAGAGAAAAGCTTCCTGGCAGCCCAGAGGAAACCGGGAAGGGAGGGCTGCATTGATGGCGTTGACAAAATTGTGACTGCCAAGCTGAAAGAAGAGAGGGAGAAGGAAGCGAAGAGGGCAAAGAAAAGGGCTGAGGAAGAGAGGAAAACTGAGAAGATGAGGTCAAAGAGTAAGGAGGAGATGGAGAGGATGTCGTGTAAAGTATCGGCAGTGGATGACAGTGCTCAGGAAGAAGATAGTGATTATAAGGATGTCAATGACAATGAGTTCAAGGCTATGGTCGACAGGAGAGCAAGATCAGAGAAAAGGAAAAGGGAGAAAGAAGCCGAGGACAGGATCGGAGAAACTGCTGACAGGTTCAAGGTATCCAATGATGCAGTGGCTCACATCGCAAACACCATCAGAGCTGCAGACAACATCATAACTGAAGGGGACAAGTCTGAAGTGACTAACTGGAAGAAAGTGGAGAGAGTCAGGAAGAGGTCACGAGAACAGAAAAAAGAAAAGTTCAGGGGATTCAAGGTCAGAGGTCTCATGGTAGATGAGAGGATCAATGAGAACAAGATAGTGACTGGTGTAGGTGAGAAGAACCACAAGAGATTCGCCATGGAAAAGAGGGAAGACTGTGCAGTGATCGGCTTCCCTGGTGAGGAGTTCCTTGGTCACCTGGTCCCGGTGGGGGGAAAGGGGGTAGACCTGGCCACCAGCCTGCTGGCCTTCCTGGAGGAGCGCGGTATTGACACCACCGACCTCCTGGTTGTCCTTAGCGACGGTTGCAACAAACTGAGTGGCTATAATCACGGTTTCATCGCCGAGTTTGAAAGGCTGTTGGGACGGCCTCTCCTCCACATCCACTGCCTGATCCACAGTCTGGAGAAGCTCTTCGGCCATCTATTCAACCATTACGCTGGCCCAACCACTGGTCCCGCCTCCTGGAGTGGTGAGGAGGCTCGGAAGCTGACCGGCAACGTGTGGGACCTTCCGGTGGTTGAATTCGAGGCCGTCACCAACACCTACCTCAGGTCTCTCCTGGATGCCATCCCCTCCGTCGTCTGGGAGGAGTTCAGCTGGGACACCCGGTATCTGTTGGAGATGGCCAAGACGGTGGAGTCCGGCCACATTGAGGAGAGATGGGCCAGGGCACGGGCCGGAGCCATGACCAACGCCAGATGGCAAAACACGGAGAGCAGGGAGCTGAGGGCCTACATGAGCACCACCTCCCCCAGCGAGTCACAGAGACGGATGACCTCCTTCATCATCCTTATCTACGTGCCCTCCTTCCTGGAGATCAGGCAGAGGAATCTGCTACTGGAGGGCCCACGCCACCTCCTCGCCATCATCAACCGGGTGAGGACGTACTGCACCCTGGAGGAAGTGGAGCTGCTTACTCCATACCTCCAGTTCAACGGCTACTTCGGCCAGCACGAGGTGGTGCTGGTCTCACTGCTGGCCTCCATGGACAAGAGTGAGAGGGAGTTGGCCCTAAACATCATCAAGCAGCTGAGGAAGAAGGAAAAAAGGCACAAGAGAAAGACAGTGAGGAAAGTGAGGAACCCTCAACTGAATCTGGCAGCCACCAAGCTGTCAGAGTTGGTTGATCTGCAGAAGGCCAGCTCCTCCCCTCCCATCCTGTTCCAGCACAGTGACCAGGAACTGGAGCAATTTCTGGAGGAACCGTACAGTGAGCCAGGTCTGCCCTGCACCACCACCGCAGTGGAAAGAGGAGTGAAGCTCACCACGGAGGCGGCAGACGTGGCCAGCTCTGCCTGGCAGCAGGACCAGGTCACCTGGAACAAGCTGGAGGCCAGGAAGAGAAACAAGCGGAGGGCTAAGAAAGAGGACTACCAGTGCTAGACTGTGGGGACACTGGGACTGAGGGGACACTGTGGGGACAGCCAATGTTAGTGTGCCAACTGTGCTAGTGTGCTGCTGATAAATTGAAGCATACATGCCAATAATAAAGAATGTCTACCATTATTCTTGTTTTTTTTTTATGTCGAACCGAAAAGTATCCACAAACCTTCTAATGCACTGATGTTAAAGATTCAAACATATTCGGAACCAGCGTGGCCGATAGACAAATAATCCAACCCAAGCCACTTGATTTTGAAAACTTTTGCCAAACTGTCACTCCCTACTGTACAGATGCCGTAGCTACTTCACCCCTGAGCAGTTGCTTCAAGTTGCTTCGTCCTAACTTGGGGTATTGCTCTCATATCTGGGGTGGCTCTTCTTCTGTCCAACTGTTAGATAGGGTGGAATCAAAGGCATTTCGTCATATTAACTCTCCTCCTTTAGTTGACAATCCCTCTTCCCTTTCTCTTCGCTGCAATGTTGCTTCACTCTCTCTCTTTTACAAGTATTCCAACGGGCAATGTTCGGTGGATTTGGCATCCTGTGTACCGCCGGCAAGGCCGTGGGCTCGTAAGGCTCATCTTGCCTGTGGTGTCGACCGTTTCTTTGTGGATGTCGATCGCACTAGAATAACCCATTATAGTACATCCTTCTTTCCTCACACAGCCAAACTGTGGAATGCTCTGCTTCCTTCTGTGTTTCCATACTCTTACAATCTGCCTCACTTCAAAAAGCTGGTTTTCCGGCATCTTCGTGGTGTAGATTGATATAGTCTTTTTCTCTTCTATTTTATTTTTTTACGTCTTATTCCCCCCGCCCCCCCCTCAAGGCCTCGTTGTGGGTAGATGACCTGTGCCCGGGTGTTCTCTTCCCCGTAAAAAAAAAAAACCTCCAGCTCATCTTACTTTTTATCAATATCAAAACCCCTAAAAGTCCTATGGCGACAGATGCGTGGCGATGGGGACAGGCAGAAATGGCTGCCGGGAGTATCTAGTCACAACTCTGCACCTGGCAGCATAGATACGATGGTCGTCTATGCACTGAGATCTAGGTAGCAGTGCAATCCTGTCCTGTCTGTGCGACTGAGCAGCCCTTACCAGGAGCCACTCTGCTCACCCCACATGGGGGAGGGGGCTAAAAAAGGTGCCCTAAACAAAGCCTGCCTAAAAAAACAACCTGACTGGGCAACCGCACCCAGTAAGGTCATCCTTATGCGGTCAAAAACATAATGATAGATCAAAGCAAAAACACATTATACAACCTCTTATGGTCGCTTCTGGATACTGATACAAATGAGCATCCTGAAAGAAGAACCGCTCTTGTGGCAAAAGATCTGGTTAGGTATAACATCGACATAACAGCCATTAGTGAGTCCCGGACTCCCGGTTCTCAAACGAGGAACGACTCACAGAACAAGGATCCGGCTATACCTTCTTCTGGAAGGGTAAGACTCCTACGGAGAAAACCCCCATTTATTGAGTTGGATTTGCCATCCGCCAATCCATCCTATATAGGCTAGCTGAAATGCCTGCTGAAGTCAACGAGCACCTCATGACACTCCGAGTCCGAATTACTCACTTTATGCCCTCTTCCTCGATGCATACGCCCTAACGCGGGATGTAGAGGATGACATCAAGGAGGCTATTTACGCTGACCTTGACAGAGTGCTAACCTCTATCTCCCGAGAAGATAAGGTTGTGCTCCTTGGTGACTTCAATGCCAGAGTCGGCAAAGATGCTGACATACAGCAGGGAACCACAGGGAGAAAACTAGTGGGCAAGTTTAATTACATTGGCCTACTCCTCAGCAAGTGTGTGCTGAACAAACCACACTATCACCAAGACTTTGTTTAGGCCAGCCGACAAGTTGAATGGGTCTTGGCAATAACCACAATCCAAACATTGGCATCTCATTGCTCATTGACTCTCCCTTCACTCGTCGATGGTAAAGGTACTGCACTCACTGACTGACGGAACAACCCTCAGTCATGAACCAAAGCTGATACCTTCCACTAGAAGAAAGCGAGAGGCCAGATCAAACTTCGCAATCTAATGAACGAATGGTGGAAAAATGAAGCGTATGCAATGCCAAAAACAAATGCCGATCAACAAAAGTTGCATGAACTTTTCAATTCAATAAAACAATGTATGGCCCAACTACTCAAGGAGCGGCCCCCCTCCTCTCATCCGAAGGCAACTCCCTAATTAAAGATGAAGAAGGCATTCGTCAGCTCTGGAAGGACCACTAATACTCGTTGCTCAACCGGAACACCTATGTGGATGTCCTGACTACCCAGTAGGTCCCAGCAACTAGAACTGACCCATCTCAGCTATTCTCCATCCGGGATGAGGTGGCTACTGCCTGATGGAATTTCAGTTGCGGGTATAAAGTAGGAGGACCTCTGCTTACTAGCCGTCTCCTCTCTTTCCTGGAGAATGTATGGGGGAAGGAGGAAATCCCCCAAGCTCTTAAAGACGCCTCCATCGTCAATATTCCTAAGAACAAGGGAGACCGGTCAGACTGTGCCAACTACCGCAGGATCTCGCTGCTGTCCATAGCTGTCAAGATTGTCGCCAGAGTTCTACGGAATAGACTTCTTCCTGAGTCGGAAACTTCCTCCCATAATCTCAATATGGCTTTAGACCAAAACGTGGCACCACTGACATGATCTTCGCTGCCCACTAGGGACAGGAAAAGTCCAAAGAACAGCGTTTTGACCTGTACATGGCCTTCACCGACCTTCCTAAGGCCAACAGGGAAGCCCTCTGGTGGACCCTCAGTGGTTTTGTTTGACCATCATAATTCATCGCCATTGTGAGGTAATTGCACGATAACATGAACGGCAGTGTCCTGCTCAATGGCACTCAGTCTGAGTTTTTCTCCATCCAAACTAGAGTAAAACATGGGTGTGCATTGGAATTAACTCTCTCTTCAATTTTCTTGGCTGCCTTCCTTACTCGTGCCAGTGCCAATTTAGCCGGATGAAGGGACTTTTCAACATAAGACGACCCCAGGCAGGAACAAAGGTGTCGGCCACTTCCATCACTGAACTTAAGTATGCAGATGACTTCACCCTCGTCGCTCACACTGAACGCAACCTACAGGAGATCCGGAACATGTATGCAGTTGTATATGCACACTTCGGTCTTGAAGTGAATACACGTAAGACTCAGATTCTCTTTCAGCCTGCCTCTGATTCTGCCACAGCTCCACCATCCATCCATCCAGCTTAATGGTACCATCCTCTCTAATGTTACCCACTTCCAGTATCTCGTCTCCCACCTGTCCACCACCGCCGACATCCGATTCAACATTAGATCAGATGTGTATTTCATGGCTTTGGCAGACTCTGTACCCGTGTCTTCTGCTGTAGGGAGCTAAAATCATCTACAAAGCTGCACGTATATAGATCAGTGGTCCTCCCCATCCTGCTATACGGTAGCGAGACATGGGTTACATAAAGGAGGCTACTCAAGACAAGAGAATAAATGCCAGTAGTTTTCTTGACACCAACTGTAGGATCATCGAGGATGTCATTATCCATGAACAACTACGTTGGACTGGCCACGTTACCCACATGGACGACAGTAGACTGCCAAAGCAGCCACTTTAAAGTCGCCTAACGAATGGTAAATGTAGCGCTGGTGGGTAGCGGAAAAGGTGTAGAGATAGTTTTAAGACAAACTTGAAAGAGTGCCAAATCAACCTCCTCACCTGGGAGATGATCACTCCACATCGTAACGCTTGGAGGAGCACCACACATGAAGGTATCAATACTTTCGATTTAGTCCGACTGCAAACCAAGGCAGACAAGCGGTAGTGCCGGAAAAACGCTGCCGCCTCCCATCCCGCACTAGATGTAGCCCTCCACATGTGCAGCATCTGTGGAAGGCCCTGCCGTTCCCGTATCGGCCTCTTCAGTCACCTCAGAACTCACCACCCTAAGTGACATCCCTAATAACTCATATCATTGTATCATAACTGGATGATCGTCATACTCGATTCCGAGTGACAACAAAGTAG
Organism: Homarus americanus; assembly: GCF_018991925.1. Taxonomy (NCBI): domain Eukaryota; kingdom Metazoa; phylum Arthropoda; class Malacostraca; order Decapoda; family Nephropidae; genus Homarus; species Homarus americanus. The sequence continues at coordinate 73,686 of NW_024739043.1, read as the reverse complement.
TAGTAGGAGTAGGGGTTGTGAGTGATGGGTTGTGAGTGATGGGTTGTGAGTGATGGGCTGTGAGTGATGGGCTGTGAGTGATGGGTTGTGAGTGATGGGCTGTGAGTGATGGGCTGTGAGTGATGGGCTGTGAGTGATGGGCTGTGAGTGATGGGCTGTGAGTGATGGGTTGTGAGTGATGGGCTGTGAGTGATGGGTTGTGAGTGATGGCCAGAGGATGGGCTGGGGAGGATGGCCAGAGTGATGGGTTGTGGAGTGATGGGTCAGGAGTGATGGGCCAGAGTGATGGCTGTGAGATGGTTGTGAGAGGATGGCTGTGAGTGATGGGTTGTGGAGATGGGGAGGATGTGGGTTGTGAGTGATGGGGTCGTGGAATTGCAGGAGTTGTGGATGAGAGACTGTCAGGTTGTGGACGAGTGACTGGGAGATTGTGGACGAGGACTGGGAGATTAGGACGAGTGACTGGGAGATTGTGGACGAGTGACTGTAGATTGTGACTTATAAATCAAGATTGTGGACGAGTAACTGGAGATTGTGACGAGTAATCAGATTGCACTTATGACTGGGAGATTGTGGACGAGTAACTGGGAGATTTGTGGACGAGTGACTGGGGAGATTGGTGGACGAGTGACTGGGAGATTGTGGACGGAGTGATCGGGAGATTGTGGACGAGCAGACTGGGAAGATTGTGGACGTGAGCGACTGGGAGATTGTGGACGAGTAACTGGGAGATTGTGGACTAGTGAGACTGGGAGATTGTGGGACGAGTAACTGGGAGACAGGACGAGTGACTGGGAGATTGTGGACGAGTGACTGGGAGATTGTAGATGGGTGACTGGGAGATTGTAGATGGGTGACTGGGAGATTGTGGACGAGTGACTGGGAGATTGTAGATGGGTGACTGGGAGATTGTGGACGAGTGACTGGGAGATTGTGGACGAGTGACTGGAAGATTGTGGACGAGTGACTGGGAGATTGTGGACGAGTAACTGGGAGGTTATGTAGGAGTGACAAAAGGCGTTATGGGTGAGTTACAAGAGCTCCTAGATACTAGGCTGTGGTTGGTGAGTGACATAATATTATGTGATATGATTTAAGAGTAACGCGCTCTGTGGATGAGTAACGCGCTCTGTGGATGAGTAACGCCGAATCTTAACTAAATGGTGAGTGAGTGAGTGATTATAGCATCTGATAATAATGGATGAATTATGAATTACGATAAAAAATGAGACAAAACAAAATATCCAAATCTGAAGATGTAAAACAAAAACACTTACGTCACATGAATCCGGATTAATCCAACCTCATGGTAAAAACGTAAACAATATTGACTAATCTTGAACCCCTCCTCTATTCCACAGTACCTCCGGATATTATTGACCGGGAATCGTCTGGTGACCTGACCGTGCGTGAAGGTCATGATGTGAACCTTACCTGCCGAGCCAAAGGTCACCCTACACCAAGTATCGTCTGGCGTCGAGAGGACAATCAAGATATTATACTTGACCCAGGACACCCAGGTCAGGTCAGGTGTAACTGGTGGATAGGGATATAGTTTAATAGGGAGTAAAGTAATAGAGAAATAGTGTAATAGGAACATAGTTTAATAGGGAGATAGTGTAATAGGGAGATAGTGTAATAGGCAAAAATAGCTTAGTGAGGAACAGCTAAAGGCCAGATTAAAGGAGACACAGCTACTTGTGCTGGAACAGTAACTTGTTGCTGTTGTTGTGGTGGTGGTGGGGGTGGTGGTGGTAGTGGGGTGGTGGGGGTGATTGGGTGGTGGTGGGGGTGGTGGTAGTGGGGTGGTGGTGGTGGGGTGGTTGGGGTGGTGGTAGTGGGGGGTGGTGGGGGTGGTGAGGGTGGTGGTGGGGTGGTGGTGGGGAGTGGTGGTGGTAGTGGAGGGTGGTGGCGGGTGGTGGTGGTGGTGGAGGGTGTGGCGGGGTTGGTGGTGGTGGTGGTGGGTGGTGGTGGTGGTGGTAGGTGTGGGTGGTGGTGACAAAGGAGGTGTGTTGGTGGTGGTGGTGGTGACAAGGCAGTGTGTTAGTGGTGGTGGTGGTGATGGTGGTGGTGATGAGCGAGGTATGTTAGTGGTGGTGGTGGTGGTGGTGGTGGTGACAAGCGGGAGTGTGTTGAGTGGTGGTGGTGGTGATGGGCAGAGGTAATGTTGGTGGTGGTGGTGACAAGTGTATTTGTGGTGGTGGTGGTGATGGTGGTGGTGGTGGTGGTGGTGACAAGCTGAGGTATGTTAGTGGTGGTGGTGGTGGTGGTGACAGAAGGTGTGTTTTGTGGTGGTGGTGGTGATGGTGGTGGTGACAAGCGAGGTAATGTTGAGGTGGTGGTGGTGGTGGTGAGGTGACAGAGCGAGGGTAATGTTGAGTGGTGTGGTGATGGTGGTGGTGACAAGCGAGGGATGTTAGTGGTGGTGGTGGTGATGGTGGGTGACATGAGGTGATGCTGGTAGTGGTGATGGTGGTGGTGATGGCAGGGTGTGTTAGTGGGTGGTGGTGGTGACAAGCGAGGTAATGTTAGTGGTGGTGGTGGTGGTGGTGACAAGCGAGGTAGTGTTGGTGGTGGTGGTGGTGATGGTGGTGACAAGCGGGTAATGTTAGTGTTGGTGGTGGTGGTGAGGTGACAAGCGGGTGGTGTTAGTGGTGGTGGTGGTGATGGTGGTGACAAGCTGAGTGTGTAAGTGGTGGTGATGGTGGTGGTGGTGGTGACAAGCGAGGTAATGTTAGTGGTGGTGATGGTGACGGCGAGGTAACGCTAGTGGTGGTGATGGTGGTGGTGGTGGTGACGCCGAGGTAATGCTAGTGGTGGTGATGGTGGTGGTGGGACAAGCGAGGTAATGCTAGTGGTGGTGATGGTGGTGGTGGTGGATGACAAGCGAGGTAATGTTAGTGGTGGTGGTGGTGGTGGTGGTGGTGACAAGGAGGTAATGCTAGTGGTGGTGATGGTGGTGGTGGTGACAAGCGAGGTAATGCTAGTGGTGGTGGATGGTGGTGGTGGCGGATGATAAGCGAGGTAATGTTAGTGGTGGTGGTGGTGACAGCGAGGTAATGCCAGGTGGTGCTGGTGGTGGTGGTGACGCTATGTACGTTGGTGGTGGTGGTGGTGACGATGCCGAGGTAATGTTGGTGGTGGTGGTGGTGGTGGTGGTGACATGAGGTAATGTTGGTGGTGGTGGTGGTGGTGGTGATGACATGAGGTAATGTTGGTGGTGGTGGTGGTGGTAGTAATGTTGAGGTAATGTTAGTGGTGGTGGTGATGACGCGAGGTAATGCTAGGTGGTGGTGATGGTGGTGGTGGTGATGACAAGCGAGGTAATGTTAGTGGTGGTGGTGGTGGTGACGCTGAGTGTAATGCTAGTGGTGGTGTTGGTGGTGGTGGTGACAAGAGCGAGGTAATGTTGGTGGTGGTGGTGGTGGTGTAAGGAGTTGAGGTAATGTTAATAATAATAATAATAATTAACGGTTTATTGAAAGAGCATGGCAGCTGGAAGGCTGAAAATATACAGTTACATATTTGGGAAATGGGTTTCGAATTACAATATACAAGTAACATAAGTGATACAAATAAGATTATAATAACTAGATGGGGAAAAGCTCCAAACTACAGTTCATTTCAACATAGTGACAGTGCAAGAAGTAAAGTTTACTGGGAGTGAATACACTGGTTTATTTGGCGTTATTGATAATTTTACAATGGTTGGGACTGGGCTGTTCTATAGCGACTGGGTTCGTGCACGTATGGGCTGGATGCGGTTGTGGTGTCGAACAGACCTCGGCTAGGGATCTCAGGTGGTAGTAAGAGCCGGTGTCGAGGATGGTGTAGCTTCTACCAAATTTGCAGATGAGGTCGTGGTGATGGTCAGTGAGAGTCGAAAGGGTCAGTGTGTTGAGCGCTTCTTGGATATGGAGTAGGAAGGGAGAGAATAATCTTGCATGCCCTCTTTTGCACTTTTTCTAGGTGTTTGTTGTGTGGCATTTAGGGAGGAAGACTGTAGGGGAGGCAAGGCAGTGAGTTTGGGAAGTATGAATGTTGTGTGCTAATTGGAGGAGCTCGGTGCAGGAACCTGGAGGACTTGAGTTGACGGAGGAGGGGAGACGGAACTGGAGGATTTGACAATTCACTGACGTGTGGTTTCCAATTTAGTTTGTTGTTTATGAGGACGCCGAGGAGCTTGTGAATCTACAACCTGGGAGTGTGTTCGACCCAGAGTAATGGAAGGAGGTGGGACAACGTCGGAGGAGAGGTTGATGCATAACCATGGTCTTGGTATGGTCTTGGTATGGTTAGTGGTGGTGGTGGTGACAAGCGAGGTAATGTTAGTGGTGGTGGTGGTGGTGGTGGTGGTGACAAGGAGGTAATGCTAGTGGTGGTGGTGACAAGCGAGGTATTGCTAGTGGTGGTGGTGGTGGCAAGCGAGGTAATGCTAGTGGTGGTGGTGACAAGGAGGTAATGTTAGTGGTGGTGGTGGTGGTGGTGGTGACAAGGAGGTAATGCTAGGTGGTGGTGGTGGTGGTGGTGACAAGCGAGGTAATGTTAGTGGTAGTGGTGGTGGTGGTGGTGGTGACAAGCGAGGTAATGCTAGTGGTGGTGGTGGTGGCAGTGGTGGTGGTGGTGGTGGTGGTGGTGGCAGATGCTTATAATGCTATTGGTGGTGGGGTGGTGGTAGTGGTGGTGGTGGTGGTGGTGACGTTTATGTAACGTTAGTGGTGGTGCACGCTTATAACGTTAGTGGTGGTGGTGGTGGTGGTGGTGACGGCTTATGTAATGCTAGTGGTGGTGGTGGTGGCACGCTTGAGGTAATGCTAGTGGTGGTGGTGACAAGCGAGGTAATGCTATTGGTGGTGGTGGTGTAGTGGTGGTGGTGGTGGTGGTAATGCTTTATGCATGCTATTGGTGGTGGTGGTAACAAGCGAGGTAATGTTAGTGGTGGCAGGAGCGGTGGCAGTGGTGGTGGCAGGTGATAAAGAATTAGCGGTGGTGGCAGGTGATAGAGATAGTGGTGGCAGGAGCGGTGGTGGCAGTGGTGGTGACAGGTGATAAAGAATTAGCGGTGGTGGCAGGTGATAGAGATAGTGGCAGGAGCGGTGGTGGCAGTGGTGGTGGCAGGTAACTGAAAGTTAGTGGTAAGGTGGTGGTAGTAGTGGCAGGTGATAGAGAGTTTGTGATGGTATGGTGGCAGTGCAGGTGGCAGGGTAGATAGTTAGTGGAGCAGTGGTGGTGGCAGGTGATAGATAATTAGTGATGGCAGCAGGCAGCAGTAGTGGTTAATGGTGTCATCAGTGGGTAGCAGGTGATAAAGAGGTAGTGGTGGTGGTGGTGGCAGGTGATAGGAGTTAATGGTGTCATCAGTGGTGGTGGCAGGTGATAGAGTTAATGGGTGGTGGTGGCAGGTGATGGAGAGTTAGTGGCAGTGGCAGGTGATAGAGAGTTAATGGTGGCAGTGGTGGTGGCAGTGGTGGTGATGGCAGGTGATAGAGATAGTGGCAGCAGTGGTGGTGGCAGTGATAGGAGTTAATGGTGTCATCAGCAGGTGATAGAGAGTTAATGGTGGTGCGGTGGTGGCAGTGGTGGGCAGGTGATAGAGAGTTAGTGGGAAAGTGGTGGTGGCAGGTGATAGGAGTTAATGGTGGTGGTGAGCAGGTGATAGAGAGTTAATGGTGGCAGTGGTGGTGGCAGGTGGTGGCAGGTGATAGAGAGTTAGTGGCAGCAGTGGTGGTGGGTGATAGGAGTTAATGGTGTCACTGTGGTAGCAGGTGATAGAGAGTTAATGGTGTCATCAGTGGTAGCAGGTGATAGGGAGTTAATGGTGGCAGTGGTGGTGGCAGTGGTGGTGGCAGTGGGTGATGGCAGGTGAGAGAGAGTTAGTGGCAGCAGTGGTGGTGGCAGGTGATAGGAGTTAATGGTGTCATCAGTGGTGGTAGCAGGTGATAGGAGTTAATGGTGGGCAGTGGTGGCAGTGGTGGTGGCAGTGGTGATGGCAGGTGATAGAGAGTTGTGGCAGAGTGGTGGTGGCAGGTGATAGAGCAATTTGCGGTGCGTGGTGGCAGCGTGATAGAGAGGGTGGTGTCATCAGTGGTGGTAGCAGGTGATGGAGAGTTAAGGTGGTGGCAGTGGTGGTGGCAGTGGGGTGATAGAGAGTTGGTGGCAGTGGTGGGGCAGATAGAGAGTTAAGTGTTGGGTGGTGGTGGCAGGTGATAGGAGTTAATGGTGTCATCAGTGGTGGTAGCAGGTGATAGAGTTAATGGTGTCACTGCAGCAGGTGAGCAGGTAGTTAATGCTCACTGTGGTGGCAGATAGAGTTATGGTGTCAGTGCAGGTGCAAGACAGAGAGCATGGTGGTGGTGGCAGTGGGGTGGTGGCAGGTGATGCAGTGTTAGTGACAGAGCAACATGTAATGTCAGGTTATTCAACACATATGACACTACACAGGTCGCAGTGAGAGAAAGGGGAGGGGAAAGACCAGTGAGAGAACAAGGTGAGGGGAGTAAGACCAGAGGGAGAACAAGGTGAGGGGAGTTAAGACCAGTGGGGAGAACAGGTGAGGGGAGTTAAGACCAGTGAGGGAGAACAAGGTGAGGGGAGTAAGACCAGTGAGGGAGAACAAGGTGAGGGGAGTTTAGACCAGTGAGGAGAACAGGTGAGGGAGTTTAGACCAGTGAGGGGAGAACAGGAGAGGGGGAGAGCTAGAGAGAGGAGAACAGGGTGAGGGGAAAGGACCAGTGAGGGAGAACAGGGAGAGGGGAAGGACCAGTGGAGGAGAACAGGTGAGGGGGAGTTAGACCAGTGAGGGAGAATAGGTGACAGGTTGGGAAGAGGTGACACGTGAGGGGAGAGGTGACAGGTGAGGGGAGGACAGGTGAGGGAAAGGAGACAGGAGGAAGAGGTGACAGGCGAGGAGAGGTGACAAGTGGTGGGAGTAGAGACAGGTGAGGGAGAGGTGACAGGTGAGAGAGTAGAGACAGGTGAGGGATAGGTGACAGGTGAGGAAGAGGTGACAGGTGATTGAGAGGTGACAGGTGAGGAAGAGGTGACAGGTGAGGGAGAGGTGACAGGTGAGGAAGAGGTGACAGGTGAAGGAGACGAGACAGGTGAGGGATTGGTGACAGGTGTGTTATATTCATTAGAACGTTTTTTCGATTTGTATTTATTTATTATTTATTTTTTAGATTTCTAGACAAAATTATTTCTGGAATAGACGAAACTATTAGATATCACTCACGGTAACTGAGGCATCATCCTGTAGCTCTAAAATGCCTTTTATCGTCAGGCGATACTGTACTGCAAGGCTCAACGGGGATGGAGGTGTTATGATAAAACGAACTTTATTAATATTGGAAGACAATGTAATTACCAATCGGTTTACTAATAACCATCGAGAGTTTAATAATAAATGAAGCTTTGCATATGAATACGAAGATAGACACCAAACGTTAACGCGAATTTAATTAACCTAACCTAATCTGCCAGGTAATGTGAAATAAACTTGGGTCTCTAATCTTCAGGCATTTCGACTAATCCATCATTTCTTTAAGACCTTTTCAATCTCTATATATTTACCTTAGGCCTACCTGCTATTACCTCCACTTACCAATATTTATTAGTTACCAATTCGCTCCTTTTTGTGGGTCGCGTGGCTGCGATTATCTAGACAATAGTTCTAAGTAGTCGGCAGCTACCAAACAGGGAGGTACTACCGCCTGGGAAGATATTGGAAGCATAATGTGTTGTCTAATGGTAGACCCTGCTGCCATATGTGACCAAGTCGCAGGTTGCTCATCTGACAATTGCAGGGTCTCAATTGTTTCTCGTACTACTGACAACACAACATACATATATTGTTTCTCACTTTTGATTTTTTTTTATTTTTGTATTTCTTTATTATTATGATTATTATTATTATTATTACTATTATTATTACAGTGTTATTTATTATTCTTATTATTAACATTATTAATTATTATTTTATGTGTATTTTTTTATTTTTTATTATAAATCTTATTTACTATGAATTATTATTATTATTATTATTATTATTATTATTATTATTATTATTATTATTATTATTGTTATATGCCATCCCCAGGCTCTGGCTCAGGGACGTGTGCACTGGCCGTGGGCTAATCCCGTAAAAAAACACAACAAACAAACACACACACACACACACACATATATATATATATATATATATATATATATATATATATATATATATATATATATATATATATATATATATATATATATATATATATATATATATATATATATATATATACAAATGAATCACTGTAGGTGCGCGTGATCTACAGTAGGTATATGCTATTAACCACAAGGAAAGAAGACTAGTCTGTACTCACCCCTGAAGATGTGAATTACGAAAGCGCTTAGAACTTCGTGTTTTCTTCTTCCTTGTGGTTATCCATATATATATATTATATATATATATATATATATATATATATATATATATATATATATATATATATATATATATATATATGTGTGTGTGTGTGTGTAACCGGTCGGAATTCTATTCTCACTTGACTTGGGGTTTATTAATTATTATTAGATGGTAATTGCAGTGGAAGCGCCTCTTGGAGAAAAACCCCGAACCAGCACAAAAACACTTAAATTTACTAACAAAAATTAATTCTCCGTGACCCGTGGAAGGATAGCGTCTGTGACTGGGTTGAATGAGACCCACTGTAAAATTTAGACACTTCTATTCCCTCCAACACTACAGACACAATCAAATAATGGTACACCAACATATGCGCACCTCTTAACCTGAACTTAAAACACTACTCTGGGGAATAAAAGTTATACATGATATAGAAATTATTAGAAACTTAGAAAATGCCTCATTAGACAACAATAAATTCAAAGTATTAAGGATATGTTGTATGCACACATGAACAGGCCTTAAGGGCTTTCAACAAAAATTATGTTACACCAACAGATGCACACCTCCTAACCTGGCTTAAGACACTACACTGGGGAACAAAGGTTATACATGATATTGAAATTATAAAGAAACATTAAATGCATTAAAGGAACTAAATCACAGTATCACTTACAACAGAAACATAAGAACATAAGAAAGTGGGATACTGCAGGAGGCCGACTGGCCCATACAGGGCAGATCCCTTTCACACCCATCCCAGCACTTCCATGTGCCTATCCAACTTCGTCTTGAAGCTCCCTAGCGTCCCCGATCCTACTATAGCACTCGGTAGTCTATTCCACATATCCACAACTCTATTTCCAAACCAGTGCTTGCCTATATCCTTTCTGAATCGGAATTTATCTAATTTAAAGCCATTTGTTCTAGTTATTTCGTTATTACCGAGCTCAGAACACTTTCCATTTTACCCTTGTTAATCCCAATTTCACCAATTTACAGGCCACCTCTATCATATCTCCCAACCTCTACGCCTCTAATGAATGTGTTTCCGCTTTTCAAGGCTTTCATATGCTCTAATATTATGGATCATTTTGTCATCTTCTTTGCACTCTCCAAAGAGTCTATGTCCATTCTATAATGAGATCACCAGAACTGAACCGCATAATCCATGTGTGGCCTCACTCAATGCCAGGTAAAGCTCAAGATAACGTCAGCAGTTCTGTTTACTCAATAGACCTATAGATATGGAACCCAAGAATCCTGTTTGCCTTGTTATGAACGCTAATACATTGTTTTCTAGGTTTCGTCGTTGCTAACAAATACCCCAGATCTTTTCACAAACCGAGCTTTTCATTTCCGTTACCTGTTAAGTACTTAACGTTTGTATTCGTCTTCCCTATCTGTAGTACCTTGCATTTATCAGTATTAAAATTCATTTGCCAGTCTACTGACCACTCATGTAAGGTATCTAGATCTCTTTGAAGGTGTTCAAAGTCACTGTCTGAATTTATCACTCTCCCCATTTTGGTATCATCTGCAAATTTACTAATCCTACTAGTTATGCCTCATCTGAAAAACAGTTCCCTCGTTATCTGACATCAATTAGTGACACAACATTTAAAAACAATACTATCAAAATTATGTAAGGAATATTAACTACACACAGCAAGACAATATCAGTTACTGAAAAATTATTGTCACTATATTAAGAAGTTACTGAGTCCATCAATACCCGTGAAAACATGCTCCTTAACCTCACACATAGATTCCGCACGCACCAGTAGTTTCCTATTTTAAGGCACAAACAAGCCCTTCTCAACTTTGGAAAATGTACCTCTAAGTACCCACTAGACTCCTGGTCTCAGTGTGTGACCATTCATTCACTCAGCTAGCCTCATTTTACACAGTACATCGATGAAACGGAAGGGAGTGAGCCAATACGACCTTGTACAGTTGAGAGAAGCTTTAGCTTCCCGTTAGTAAAAGGTTTTCACTAAACTGCTTGAAGATATGTGATATTGTGAGCCGAGGTAGAGGAGATCTGGCGACCGCAAATGATTATCAACCAAGGAGAGACGATGGTCCCACGTCGTTAGTTGTACACCCAGACAGCTGGTTTCACTCCAATTCTCACCATACTCCACTGCGGTGGCTCAACTCAGGTGAGTGGACGTGTACAGTTCGTAAACGTTTCATACCGTGTGGGCTCTACAGAATCCCTGCAATATACCTTCTGTTAGCTATTGTACTCACTCATTGTTTGTTCCTACGCCCCTATCTAAGCTCTGAGAGATTGAATAAAACTCACTTGTTAATACTGATGTTAAATAAACGAAGGAAACCAGTTCACATGGTCGTCTCTCCTGGATACAACGCAGGGGTGGTCCTTTCTGTTTGACCCCTTCTCACGACTGACCAAACCACGCGCTCTTACAAGGCGTCACGCGTTGAAGGAGTGCCTTATTTACCAGACGACTAACAGCTTAATTAGGACGTATGCAACATTTTAAGACTGGGAAACGATCTATAATCATTTTTAATTTAATAACTGATATTTAATTTCATAATTCGCCTCCAAACTAAGTCGCCAGAGTATACTGTACTTAACATTATATGGGTGCAGTTCAAGAAGCTCTCACTACTGTTTTGGGAGCGCTGTCCTCCCTCAGACGACCTTGAAAACTCAGTATCGCCAATATGGCATGGCGTCTCTAAATATTGCACTGAAATTTCTGAATATTATATATATATATATATATATATATATATATATATATATATATATATATATATATATATATATATATATATATATATATATATATATATATATATATATATATATATATATATATATATATATATATATATATATATATATATATATATATATATATATATATATATATATATATATATATATATATTAATGAGCATCTGGGCATTGATTTGACCTTAAAGTGGGAGACTCGATAAGCGTATCTGTCACCACCTTCACCTGAGTGTCGCTCGCCCTTGTAATTAAGGTGAGGAGGAAGTCGTTTATTCCACGTCATTGGAAATGTTTTGTCTATCACCTGAAGGTTTGTCCCAACTTATTTTACCTTAAGATTAACATCTCTAATGCTAACCTAACCTAACCTAACCTAACCTAACCTAACCTAACCTAACCTCTATCCTTAAGTTTTCAAGCTGGAAAATATTTAACAGCTATTTAAGGTCAAGGAAGTATTATGACGAGTGCTTAAAGAGGGAGTTGATTAAGGGACAGGTGACATGTAGTTGATCAGAGGACAGGTAGTTGATCAGGAGCAGGTGACAGGTAGCTGGTTATGAAGGACGGGTGACAGGTAGTTGATCAGGGATAGGTGACAGGTAGTTGATTATGAAGGACAGGTGACAGGTAGTTGATTATGAAGGACGGGTGACAGGTAGTTGATTATGAAGGACAGGTGACCGGTAGTTGATTATGAAGGACAGGTGACAGGTAGTTGATTATGAAGGACGGGTGACAGGTAGTTGATTATGAAGGACAGGTGACAGGTAGTTGATTATGAAGGACAGGTGACAGGTAGTTGATTATGAAGGACAGGTGACAGGTAGTTGATTATGAAGGACAGGTGACAGTAGAGTAGCTGCATATCAAAATAACTTACAATAATCAATACTTTTATTTACCTATGAATTAAATTGATCACGTGTAATGAAGGAAGCTTGATTAGTATTGTATGCTTCTGGTGTGAAAGAGTTAGGTTAGGTTCGGTTAGGTTAGGTTAAATGAATCAATGAAAGGATTTAACCTGTAATGTATATATTGTAACTTTAATGTTTTAATAATAAAAAAGGGACTTGAATTAATACTTATCACCTGTCAGTTAAAGTTATACAAATTTAACCTTACTCTTAGTACTAATTCATAAATGGAGTGGCGTTGATAATAATTCCGTGTTATATATGACAGATTTTGAGTATTTTTCTATTAATATCCGATGTCTTTAATTATTGATGTTGTTGGACAGATTACGGTGACGTTGAAGTTGGTTTCCTTGTTTCATTGTGTGTCTGAGCAGCATGAGTGATAATGCAGCAGGTTATTTTGGATGATAAGTTTGATGGAATTAAAGGAATTGAGTGTCATACCAGTGTCAAAGCTACCACGAGTTATGTGTGTGTGTGTGTGTGTGTCGGGTTTAAAGATCAGTGCCATACCAACATAAACACCTACATGAACCTATGAAATTAATCCTTTAGCCCAAACACACGCAACAGCTATCTTCTTTACACACAAACACACACTACAGCTATATAACAACCTATGCATTATGGGGGATTTCAACTTCAGAAATATTGACTGGGACAACATTGTAGGCGACTATGAATCTGAAGACTTCCTAGATGCAGTACAGGACAATTTTTTGAAACAACTAATTACAGAACCTACTAGAGGTGACAATATATTAGACCTAGTATTAACAAATAAAGAAAATATTATCAGAGATATCACAGTAGGGGAAGAACTAGGTAACAGTGATCACAGAGAAATCAGGTTCACCCGAAATTGGGAAACGAAAAACAATGACAATATGGTCAGAGTCCCAAACTTTCGGTTGGCGGATTATCAGGGGTTAAGAAGGTACCTAGGTGAGGTCACCTGGGAACAGTCACGTCAGTCCCCAGTAGGAAGTGGTGAGGTCATAGATGACACAACAATTGATCATGACTATAATGTATTCACCAGTATACTACATAAAGCACAAGAACAAAATATACCACACAGAAAAATTAGGTCAAGTATGAATGAGCCAAGGTGGATGACCAGAAAACTTAAACATGACATAGGAATAAAGAAAGGAATATATAAGAAATTAAAGGGAGGGGAGGAGCAGCTCAGAAACAGGTATAATGAACTATCTAGGAATGTTAAGGAAAATGTAAGGAAAGCAAAGAGACTATGAAATCAAAATAGCAAGAGAATCCAAGGCGAATCCCAAGGGATTTTTCCAGGTATATAGGACAAAGGTCAAGGACAAAGTTGGGCCTTTAAAGTCAGGGAGGGGAGAATTTATAAATGGCAGTGAAGACATGAGCAAAGCATTGAACAGCTGCTACTTATCAGTTTTCACAGAAGAAATTTGCGATGAAATTCCGGAGGTGGAACTGATATTTAAGGGAAAGGAAGAAGAGAAATTAAAGAAAATCACTATCAGAAAAGAGGATGTTCTTAAGAAGATAAATAAACTAAAGAACACAAAATCCCCAGGGCCGGATGAAATTTTTCCTCGAGTCTTAAAAGAGTGTAGGGAACAGATTAGCGGACCCCTCGTAAACTTATTTACAAAATCATTAGACACTGGAGTTGTGCCAGAGTTGAGGAAACAGGCGAATGTAGTACCCATATTTAAAAAGGGAGACAGAGCATCAGCGTCAAATTACCGGCCGATCAGTTTGACGTCAGTAGTGGGGAAATTTCTTGAATCAATTATAGCAGATAGCATCCGATCGCATCTAGAGAAAAGCAAATTAATCTACGAGTCTCAACATGGGTTTACAAAGGGAAAATCTTGTCTAACAAATCTGCTAACGTTTTTTAGGAAAGTCTTCGAGGTAGTAGATAATGACGAAAATTACGATGTTATTTACTTAGACTTTAGCAAAGCATTTGACAGAATACCGCATCAGAGGCTTCTGAGAAAAATTAAGGCTCATGGTATCGAGGGGAAAGTTTTAAATTGGATAAAATCATGGCTCACCGATAGAATGCAGAGGGTCAGCGTAGATGATGTTAAATCTGAGTGGGGCCGTGTAACCAGTGGGGTTCCCCAGGGGTCAGTACTAGGCCCACTCTTGTTCATAATCTATATAAACGATTTAGATACTGGGATCAGCAGTGACATAAGCAAGTTTGCGGATGACACCAAAATAGGGCGGCAAATTAATTCAGGGCAGGATACAAATGCATTACAGGAGGATCTAAATAAACTGCAGGGGTGGTCTGAAAAATGGCAAATGAAATTCAACATCAGCAAGTGCAGCGTACTTAATATTGGAAGAACAAATACTTATAATATGGCATACAGCCTTAACAACATCAACCTAGAAGTCGACTTGTGAAAGAGACCTAGAAATTTACTTATAAGCCCGGACCTACGGCCTAGAAAACAGTGCTTTAATGTTTGAAATAAGGCAAGCAAGAGTATTGGGTTTTTATATCTAGAAGTGTAAGTAACAAGAGTGCAGAGGTCTTATTGCAACTATATCTTGCGCTAGTTAGGCCACTTTTTACTAAATTATGCGGTTCAGTTCTGGTGCCCTATTATAGAATGGATATAAATTCACTAGAGTCGGTGCAGCGAAGAATGACAAAAAATAGTTCGGGACTTAGAAACCTTCCATATCAGGATAGGTTAAAGAAACTTAACACATACCCTAGAAAGACGAAGAGTGCGAGGGGAGATATGATAGAAGTATTTAAGTGGGTGAAAGGAATCAATAAAGGGGATATAGATAACGTTCTTATAATATCGAGCAGGATGGGACTCGGAGCAACGGATTCAAGTTGGATAGGTTTAGAGTTTAGGAGGAGATGGGAAGAAACTGGTTCTGGAAATAGGAGGGTGGACAGGTGGAACAAGCTTAGCAACTTTGTAGTAAGTGCGGGAACTCTGGAAAGTTTCAAAGGAGGCTAGATAGATTCATGTGGATGATAGAGAGTGGTAGTAACTCTCGACAGGAGCTGCCATGCACAGGCCAACCGGCCCTGTGCAGACTCCTTATGTTCTTATGTTCTTATAGTATTTACACACAAACACACGCAATAGCTATCTTTTTTACAAGCAAACACACGCAAGAGCTGCCTTATTTACACACAAACACACGCAACAGCTACCTTCTTTACACACAAACACACACTACAGCTATCTTCTTTACACACAAACAAACACTACAGCTATATTCTTTACACACAAACACACGCAACAGCTATCTTTTTTACAAGCAAACACACGCAAGAGCCCTTTATTTACACACAAACACACGCAACAGCTACCTTCTTTACACACACACACTACAGCTATCTTCTTTACACACACACACACACACACACACACACCACAGCTACCTTATTTACACACAAACACACGCAAGAGCTGCCTTATTTACACAAACTACACGAACACACAAATGTTATAACTCACAGTATCGACCAAACTTTGAAGCTCTCACTAGACTATTG
The DNA here is from genome assembly GCF_018991925.1 of Homarus americanus. Taxonomy (NCBI): domain Eukaryota; kingdom Metazoa; phylum Arthropoda; class Malacostraca; order Decapoda; family Nephropidae; genus Homarus; species Homarus americanus. The sequence continues at coordinate 58,039 of NW_024739043.1, read as the reverse complement.
GGCTTATATTGTGTAGAAGTGATGTTGATCTAAGATAGTCGATACACCTAATTTATCTGTGAAGGTTATTATTATTATTATTATTATTATTATTATTATTATTATTATTATTATTACTGTCTGTCAGTCTGCTGTCAGCTGTCGTTCTGTGCCTGCTGCTGTCGTGCTGCTGCTTGTCAGTTGTGCTGTCAGCTGCTGCCTGCTGTCTGCTGTCTGTCAGTTTCTGGTCTGCTGTGCCTGCGTCACTTGCTGCTGCCTGCTGTCAGCTGGCTGCCTGTTCTGCCTGCTGCCTGTTCTGTGCTTGCTGCTGTCTGCTGCTGCCGTTGTCGTTGTTGTTGCTGCTGCTGGCTGTCGTTTGCTGCTGCTTGCTGTTGCCGTTGCTGCTTGCTGTTGCTGCTGTTTGCTGCTGCTGCTGTTGTTGCTGCTGTTGCTGCTGTTGTTGTTGTTGTTGTTGTTGTTGTTGTTGTTGCTTGCTGTTGTTGTTGTTGTTGTTGCTGTTGTGTTGTTGCTGTTGTTGTTGTTGTTGTTGTTGTGTTGTGTATTGCTGTGTTGTGTTGTTGTGTTGTTGGTTGTTTTGTTGTTGTTGTTGTTGTGTTGTTTGTTTGTGTTGTTTGTTTGACATTTACTAAAGATCTCTTTCATGCTGATCCTCTCCTGAATATTTATATACATCAGTAAACGCATGTTACCGGTATTATTATTGTTATTATGCATATTATTAATGTTAGTGGTATTACTGAAGCTTCTACTATGAATAAACACATTTTTTATTTTAATTTATTACACAAATGTTTCACCAAAAAATCTAATTTACAGAAGACTTATTTTATTTATTTTTTTTTAATATAATTTGTGTGACTAAACTTGTATTCTCGTAAATTATCTCACCAGGAGGGAGCGGCAGTGGCCCTTCAGAAACCCATGGCAGACGAAGAGGAGGAGGAGGAGGAGGAGGAGGAGGAGGATGGACGAGGCATGGGTGGTGGGTCAGCGAGGGAGGTACTCTGGGAGACGCTACTACTGAAGAAGGTATCGCGTCTCCAGATGGGTTTCACCATGGCCTTCCAACGGCATCCCGCCATCCATCAGCAAGAGGGCCCACCTTAGTGTCCAGTGTGAGCGGTTCAGATATACCGATACAGGGATTAGTTTATGTGTGTGACAGAGATGATGTACTGTAGAGAAGCACTACAGTTAGAGACGGACGGACGGACAGAGAGAGAGAGAGAGAGAGAGTATGTGTGTGTGTGGGAGAGAGAGAGAGTATGTGTGTGTGAGAGAGAGAGAGAGAGTGTGTGTGAGAGAGAGAGAGAGGTGTGTGTGTGTGTGTGAGAGAGAGAGAGAGAGAGAGAGGAGAGAGAGAGAGAGAGAGAGAGAGAGAGAGAGAGAGAGCATCAGGGTCAACAGCCCCTATGTACATTTATTATCCACTGCTGTTCAGTGGCTATCCTCCACCCTCTTACTCTCCTCCCCACCCTGTCACTCTCCTCCCCACCTCTCACTCTCCTTCCACCTCTTACCTCTCCCACCCCTGTCACTCTCCTCCCCACCTTCTCACCTCCTCCCCACCTCTCACTCTCCTCCCCCACCCTGTCATCTCCTCCCTCCCCACCCTCCTCACTCTCCCTCCCCACCCTCTTACTCTCCTCCCCACCCTTCACTCTCCTCCCACCTCCTCACTCTCCTCCCAACCTCTCACTCTCCTCCCACCTCTCACTCTCCTCCCCCACCCTCTCACTCCTCCCCCACCCTCTCACCTCCTCCCACCCTCCCACCTCCTCCCCAATCTCTCACCTCCCTCCCCACCCTCTCACCTCCTCCCCCACCCCTCACTCTCCCTCCCCACCCTCACCCTCCCCCTCCCACCCCTCTCACTCTCCTCCCCACCTCCCCACCTCCTCCCACCCTCCCCACTCTCCCCACCCTCTCACCTCCCTCCCTCACCCTCCCACCTCTCCTCCCACCTCCTCACTCTCCTCCCCACCCTCCTCACCTCCCTCCCCACCCTCTCACTCTCCTCCTCCCCACCCTCTCCTCACCTCCTCCCCCACCCTCTCACTCTCCCTCCCCACCCTCTCTCCTCACCTCCTCCCCCACTCTCTCACCTCCTCCCCACCCCCCACCTCCTCCCCTACCCTCACCCCCACCCCCTCCCCACTCTCCCCCTCCCCCACCTGTCACTCTCCCTCCCCACCTCTGTCACTCTCCTCCCCACCCTCTGTCACCTCCCTCCCCCACCCTGTCACCTCCTCCCCACCTCCTCACTCTCCTCCCCACCCTCTCACCTCCTCCCCCACCTGTCACCTCCTCCCCACCCTCCCACCTCCTCCCCCATCTCCTCACCCTCCTCCCCAACCCCTCCTCACCTCCTCCCCACCTCCCTCACTCTCCTCCCCACCTCCTCACCCCCTCCCCACCCTCCTCACCTCCCTCCCCCACTCCCTCCACTCTCCCTCCCCACCCTCCCACTCTCCCTCCTCCCCCCTCTCACTCTCCCTCCCTAACCTCTCACCTCCTCCCCACCCCTCTCACCTCCCTCCCCACCTCCCACTCTCCTCCCCTCCCCCCACCCTCTCACTCTCCCTCCCCACCTCCCCACTCTCCCTCCCCACCCTCTCACTCCTCCCCACCCTCTCACTCTCCCCACCTCCCACTCCTCCCAACCTCTCCTCACCTCCATCTGTATGCCCCATTCTTTCATTAAGTTCCTCCCCACAATCCCTGCACTTCAACACAATCCCCAAACTCTCCTTTCCTTAGACCATACTCTCACCCCTGTTCTCCTTTAGGTCACCCCTGACCCTCCCTTTACCCCTCTAATATCCCTTCGCCCTTTCCTTTATAATGTCTCGCCCATATCCTTTCGTCTCTCGTTCTTTCTCCTTATATAATCTCGTTCATATCCGTTTCACTATCTCTCGTGTCATGTCCACCTAACATTTCTCCTCTTAGTTATTCCCCTTTTCATTGTCACCCCTTCCCTCTTTTCTTCTTGGGCAGTCCCGCCGATGACCTGGGTGCCACAGCAGCTGGAGGGTGCCTACGTGGGCCAGGACCTGACCATTGAGTGCCACACGAGCTTTACCCAAGAGTATCAACTATTGGACCAACGCTAACGGTGACATGATAGTGCCAGGTGAGTATGTCTCTCTCTCTCTTCTCTCTCAGATGTCAACGTATATATCTATCTTCCTCTATCTTTCTGTATATTTATTAATTTTAATTATTTATTTATCTTTCCATTTACATATCTACCTCTTTTTGCTTTTGTCTGGTTGTGGCTGTTTGTCACACACACACACACACACACACACACACACACACACACACACACACACACACACACACACACACACACACACACACACACACATACACACACATACACACACACACACTACTACTTTGTCACTCGAAATCGAGTATGACAATCATCCAAATATGATACAATGATATGAGTTATTAGGGATGTCACCTAGGTAGAGTGAGTTTTGAGGTGACAAAAACGGCTGATACGGGACCCGCAGCATCGTTCACATTCGTTGCAAATGTGGAGGGCTCCATCTACTGTGGAGGGGTGGTAACGTCTTTCCAACGTTGGCTCTTGTGTGCCTCGGTTTGCATCTGCTAACTCGAAAGTATTGATACCTCCTCGTGTGGTGCTCTCCGCGTTACTATGTGGAGTAATCGACTCCCAGGTGAGGGGCCTGACTTTGCACCTTTTCAGGTTTGTCTTAAGACTATCCTTATACCTTTTCAGTTGCCCGCCAGCGTTACATTTACTATTCGTTAGGTGACTGTAAAGTAGCTGCTTTGGCAGTCTACTTTAGTCTATGCGGGCAACATGGTCAGTCCAACGTAGTTGTTCATGGAAAATGGTAGCCTCGATGCTCCTACAGTTGGTGTCAGCAAGAATACTGGCATTTGTTTTCTTATCTTCCCAGAGAACTCGGAGGATGGAACGTACACTATGTTGGTGAAAGTTTTCAAGTGCCTTGAGGTGCCTCCTTTGTGTGACCCATGTCTCGCTGCCATATAGCAGGGTGGGAGGACCACTGGTCGGTATACGTGTAACTTTGTAGATAATTTCAGCTCCCTACAGCTGAAGACACGGTTTCGGATTCTGCCAAAGGCTTGAGATGCACATCTGATCCGATGCTGAATCTCTTCATCGATGTCCGCGGTGGTGGACAGGTGGGAGCCGAAATATCGAAAGTGGGCAACATTAGAGAGGGTAGTACCGTTGAGATGGATGGATGGTGGAGATGTGTCTTGAACCAGGGGCAGGATGTAAGAGAATATGAGTCTTACGTACATTCCGCTCAAGGCCGAAGTGTGCATACGCATCTGCGTTGGTGTTCAGGATCTCCTGTGGGTCGCGTTCAGTGTGAGCAACGAAGGTGAAGTCGTCTCCATACTGAAGTTCAGTAATGGAAGCGGCCGACAACTTTGTTCTTGCCTGGAGTCGTCTTATGTTGAAAAGACCTCCCTTCACTCGGTACTCGATGTCCACCCCGCCGGCTAAATTGGTACTAGCATGAGTAAGGAAGGCAGCCAAGGAAATGGAAAAGAGAGCTGGATCCAGTACACACCCTTGAATGGCCCATGAAGTATTTGGTGGAGTTGAAAAATTCGTGCATCTTGTGCTGATCTGCAAATTTTTGTGTTCATGTTTTATTTTTAAACCAGTCGTTCTTTAGATTGCGAAGTTCTGTGGGCCATCCTTTTCTTGCAGAAGGTATAAAGTTTGGTTCGAGACTGAGGGTTGTTCTGCCAGTCACTTAAAGCAGCACGTTTATCATCGATGAGTATATTGATTACCGGGTCATTTTCATCAAACCAGTCCTGGTGTATTCTCTCGATCTGGCCGAGGGTCTCTGTAGGTTTTTGCCATGATAGTGTTGAGAATATCCCATTCGGCACTGGGATTTGGGTTGTTCTTTGTCGGGTTGTTTATCAGCCCCTGTACGACCTGTTCTCTGAAGGCATGTGCTATCATTGGATCCTCCAGATCATTAGTGTTAAAACCTCTTCTGGAGGATTGCTGCCTTCACCGTTTTAGGCAGCCCACACACACACACACACACACACACACACACACACACACTTTTGTAGGTGGCTAGATATAGAGGTGTGAAGGTGAAGCGATTGTCTCTCATGATCATTACAGCAAGGTCAAGGTGCAACTCAATGTCCTCAGGTTTAGTCGTCTTAAAGATTCAGGTGGCGTTTGCTGATCACCTGAAGATTACGTACCCTGGCTTATTTCACCTGTTGATTAACCTTTCTAACCTAACCTGACCTAACCCAACCTGACCTAACCTAACCTAACCTAACCTAACCTAACCTAACCTAACCTAGCCTAATCAAACCTAATCCAACATAAATCAATCTAAAATAACCTCACATTATCTAACCCAATTTTTTTTAACCTAACTTAACCGAACAGCTTAACCTAATCTAGCCTACAGCTTTAACTTACCTAACCTAACCTAACCTAACCTAGCCGAACATAACCTAACCTAACATGCCCTTGTGTGTCTACTATCCACTCACAACCCGCCCTTGTGTGTCTACTATCCACTCACAACCCTCCCTGTGTCTCTACTATCCACCACCTCCCTTGTGTCTCTACTATCCACTCACAACCCCGCCCTTGTGTGTCTACTATCCACTCACAACCCTCCCTTGTGTCTCTGCTATCCACTCCCCCCTTGTTCTACTATCCACTACAACCCGCCCTTGTGTCTCTACTATCCACTCACAACCCCTCCTTGTGTCTCTGCTATCCACTCACAACCCGCTCCTTGTGTCTCTACTATCCACTCCACAGCCCTGCCCCTTGTGTGTCTACTATCCACTAACCCCGCCCTTTGTGTCTCTACTATCCACCACTAACCTGCCTTGTGTGTCTACTATCCACTCACAACCCGCCCTTGTGTCTCTACTATCCACTCACAACCCCTGCCCTTGTGTGTCTACTATCCACTCACAACCTCCCCTTGTGTCTCTGCTATCCACTCACAACCCGCCCTTGTGTGTCTACTATCCACTCCACAACCCGCCCTTGTGTCTCTACTATCCACTCACAACCCGCCCTTGTGTCTCTACTATCCACTCATAACCTCCCTGTGTCTCTACTATCCACTCACAACCCCGCCTTTGTGTCTCTACTATCCACTCTACAACCCCGCCCTTGTGTGTCACTATCCACTCCACAACCCCCCTCCCTTGTGTCTCTGCTATCCACCACAACCCGCCTTGTGTCTCACTATCCACCACACCCCGCCCCTTGTGTGTCTACTATCCACCACAACCGGCCCTTGTGTCTCTACTATCCACTCACAACCCGGCCCCTGGTCTCTACTATCCACTCACAACCCCTCCTTGTGTCTCTACTATCCACTCCAACCCGCCTTGTGTCTCTACTATCCACTCACAACCCTCCCCTGTGTCTCTACTATCCACTCACACACCCCTCCCTTGTGTCTCTACTATCCACTCACAACCCTCCCTTGTGTCTCTACTATCCACTCACAACCCTCCCTTGTGTCTCTACTATCCACCACAACCCCCTCCTTGTGTCTCTGCTATCCACCACAACCCCTCCCTTGTGTCTCTGCTATCCACCATAACCTCGCCCCCTTGTGTCTCTACTATCCACCACAACCCTCCCTTGTGTCTCTACTATCCACTCACAACCCCTCCCTTGTGTCTCTACTATCCACTCACAACCTCCTTGTGTCTCTACTATCCACTCACACCCTCCCTTGTGTCTCTACTATCCACTAACAACCCTCCTCTGGTCTCTACTATCCACTCATTAACCCCTCCCTTGTGTCTCTACTATCCACTCACAACCCGCCCCCTTGTGTCTCTACTATCCACTCCACACCCTGCCCTTGTGTCTCTACTATCCACTCACACCCCTTCCTTGTGTCTCTACATCCACCACAACCCCTCCCTTGTGTCTCTACTATCCACTCACAACCCTTCCTTGTGTCTCTACTATCCACCACAACCCCTTCCTTGTGTCTCTACTATCCCTCACAACCCTCCCTTGGTCTCTACTATCCACTAACAGCCCTCCTGTGTCTCTACTATCCCTCCACCTCCTTGTGTCTCTACTATCCACCACAACCCTCCCTTGTGTCTCTACTATCCACTAACAACCCTCCTTGTGTCTCTACTATCCACTACACCCTCCCTTGTGCTTCCTACTATCCACTCACAACCCCTCCTTGTGTCTCTACTATCCACTCCACCCCTCCCTTGTGTCTCTACTATCCACCTCACAGCCCCCTCCTTGTGTCTCCACTATCCACTCCAACCCTCCCTGTGTCTCTCATCCACTCACAACCCCTCCCTTGTGTCTCTACTATCCACTCCAGCCCGCCCTTGTGTTCTACTATCCCTCACCCCCCTTGTGTCTCTACTATCCACCCAACCCCTCCCTTGTGTCTCTTACTATCCACCACACCCTCCCTTGTGTCTCTACTATCCCTCAAACCCCTCCTTGTGTCTCTACTATCCACTCTCCCTTCCTTGGTCTCTACTATCCACTCACCACCCTCCCCTTGTGTCTCTACTATCCACTCCACAACCCCTTCCCTTGTGTCTCTACTCATCCACCACAACCCCCCCTTGTGTCTCTACTATCCACACAACCCCTTCCTTGTGTCTCTACTATCCACTCTTAACCCGCCCTTGTGTCTCTACTATCCACTCCAGCCCCCCCTTGTGTCTCTCCTCCCTCCCCTTTCCCTTGGTCTCTACTATCCACTCACCACCCCTCCCTTGTGTCTCTACTATCCACTCACAACCTCCCTTGTGTCTCTACTATCCACTACACCCCTTGTGTCTCTCTCACCCCTCCCTTGTGTCTCTACTATCCACTCACAACCCCTTCCTTGTGTCTCACCTTAGTACATTTATCAGGTGTGGTTGCAGTGTTGACGTTATCTCCTCCCTGCCTTATTTAAGCCTTCCTCCTTAACTTATCTGTCCTGCAAACTCTCGCAGATAAAAAGCTGACACCACACACACACACACACACACACACACACACACACACACACACACAGGTCAACTGTTGTTGGCCCATACCAACCCTCCCTGAACCTCCTCCCCACCTGAATATCAACAAGTTCTCGCCAGAAGTTACAATTTCATTTTAGGAAAGGAACGAACCAGTGTTAAACAGAGGTGAACAGTGGTGAACAGTGCTTGTCAGTGAGAACAACTCAACAGTAACAGTCACCTGTTAACCTTCACACAGTGAGGTCCCAGGTACCCAGTGATAACGGCCCGTGAGACCCAACAACAACCAGCGATGTGTTAATCCGTCTACGATAGGAAGGCCTGGGCACACCTCACTCATATAACACCAGTAATTCAATTTCAATTTCAATTGTTTATTCCTTGATAGAGAAGCGGGATCCTAGTGCTGTCACTAGGTACCCTTGTACAATGACACCAGAATCATCTGGCAAGTGGAAAAGTATATACAGTATAAATATTATAAAGGCTTACTAAAGCCTAAGGAAGGATGTTCCTTTAACACATAATCAATATTATTTACAAATCTGGCCAGTATTGGGAGGATCATCGTGTCTCCGTCAGGGGTTTATAACACCATCTGTGAGGGAATTACTACACCACGTCAAGTCCTCATAACACCATCTGTGAGGAATTACTACATACGTGATGCCCTCATAACACCATCTGTGAGGGAGTTACTACACCACGTCAAGTCCTCATAACACCATCTGTGAGGAATTACTACATCACGTGAGGCCCTCATAACACCATCTGTGAGGGAGTTCTACACCGTCGTCCTCATACCATCTGTGAAGGAATTACTACACCACGATGCCTCATAACACCATCTGTGAGGAATTCGTACACTACGTGATGCCCCATAACACCATCTGTGAGGGAGTTACTACACCACGTGAGGCCCTCATAACATCATCTATGAGGAATTACTACACCACGTCAGTCCCCATAACACCATCTGTGAGGAGTTACTACACCACGTGAGGCCCCTCATAACACCATCTGTGAGGAATTACTACACCACGTGAGGCCCCTATAACACCATCTATGAGGGAATTACTACACCACGATGCCCTCATAACACCATCTGTGAGGAATTACTACACCACGAGGTCCCTCCTAACACCATCTGGAGGGAGTTACTACACTACGTGTTTGCTGTTCAACACCTACATTAATCTGTATGTTCATCATGTTCCTTTACCTTTCTCTAATGAAGGCTTTTGTTAAACCACCAATGTATGTATGTCATTTATGTCCAATGTATATTTTCAGCCTTTCGGCTGCAGAACTTTTTCAATAAACCGTTAATTATCATTATTATTATTATTATTAAGAGTATCAACATTGCTATTTCAGTATTCTTGTTTCAATATTACTTAAAACTGTTACATTAGTTTTACCAAATTTAATAAATCTTCAGAAAATGTAATTATTATTCATTACATTTTTTTCAGTTCACTACAATAACTACAACTTCTTCATAAACGAATGAATATTAAAGTGTACATTTCAGAAACAAACACTAGACCACTATATCATCAAGGTCATTTACTCTATTTCCTTATCACTTAACTGAAGTATTTCCATAAGGTATACACTAATTAATACACACAAGATACTTAAGTTTATTACAAGTTGTGTGTGATCATATTAACGCCCATAACCTCACCTTCACCTGACAGTAACTCACCTTCACCTGACAGTAACTCGCCTTCACCCGACAGTAACTCACCTTCACCTGACAGTAACTCACCTTCACCTGACAGTAACTCATCTTCACCTGACAGTAACTCACCTTCACCTGACAGTAACTCACCTTCACCTGACAGTAACTCACCTTCACCTGACAGTAACTCACCCTCACCTGACAGTAACTCACCTTCACCTGACAGTAACTCACCCTTCACCCGACAGCAACTCACTTTCACCTGACAGTAACTCACCTTCACCTGACAGTAACTCACCTTCACCTGACAGTAACTCACCTTCACCTGACAGTAACTCACCTTCACCTGACAGAACTCACCTTCACCTGACAGTAACTCACCTTCACCTGACAGTAACTCACCTTCACCTGACAGTAACTCACCTTCACCTGACAGTAACTCACCTTCACCTGACAGTAACTCACCTTCACCTGACAGTAACTCACCTTCACCTGAGTAACTCACCTTCACCTGACAGTAACTCACCTTCACCTGACAGTAACTCACCTTCACCTGACAGTAACTCACCTTCACCTGACAGTAACTCACCTTCACCTGACAGTAACTCACCTTCACCTGACAGTAACTCACCTTCACCTGACAGTAACTCACCTTCACCTGACAGTAACTCACCTTCACCTGACAGTAACTCACCTTCACCCATTAACTCACCTTCTGACAGTAACTCACCTTCACCTGACAGTAACTCACCTTCACCCGACAGTAACTCACCTTCACCTGACAGTAACTCCCTTCACCTGACAGTAACTCACCTTCACCTGATAACTCACCTTCACCTGACAGTAACTCACCTTCACCTGACAGTAACTCACCTTCACCTGACAGTAACTCACCTTCACCGACAGTAACTCACCTTCACGACGTAACTACTTCACCCACAGTAACTCACCTTCACCTGACAGTAACTCACCTTCACCTGACAGTAACTCACCTTCACCTGACAGTAACTCACCTTCACCTGACAGTAACTCACCTTCACCTGACAGTAACTCACCTTCACCTGACAGTAACTCACCTTCACCTGACAGTAACTCACCTTCACCGACAGTAACTCACCTTCACCTGACAGTAACTCACCTTCACCTGACAGTAACTCACCTTCACCTGACAGTAACTCACCCTTCACCCGAAGTAACTCACCTTCACCTGACAGTAACTCACCTTCACCTGACAGTAACTCACCTTCACCTGACAGTAACTCACCTTCACACCAGTAACTCACCTTCACCTGACAGTAACTCACCTTCACCTGACAGTAACTCACCTTCACCTGACAGTAACTCACCTTCACCTGCAGTAACTCACCTTCACCCGACAGTAACTCACCTTCACCTGACAACTCACCTTCACCGACAGTAACTCACCTTCACCCGACAGTAACTCATCTTCACCTAACAGTAACTCACCTTCACCTGACAGTAACTCACCTTCACCTGACAGTAACTCACCTACCGACAGTAACTCACCTTCACCTGACAGTAACTCACCTTCACCCGACAGTACTCACCTTCACCTGACAGTAACTCACCTTCACCTGACAGTAACTCACCTTCACCTGACAGTAACTCACCTTCCTGACAGTAACTCACCTTCACCTAAGTAACTCACCTTCACCCAGTAACTCATCTTCACCTGACAGTAACTCACCTTCACCTGACATAACTCACCTTCACCTGACAGTAACTCACCTTCACCTGACAGTAACTCACCTTCACCCGACAGTAACTCATCTTCACCTGACAGTAACTCACCTTCACCTGGCAGTAACTCACCTTCACCTGACAGTAACTCACCTTCACCTGACAGTAACTCACCTTCACCTGACAGTAACTCACCTTCACCTGACAGTACTCACCTTCACCTGACAGTACTCACCTTCACCTGACAGTAACTCACCTTCACCTGACAGTAACTCATCTTCACCTGACAGTAACTCACCTTCACCTGACAGTAACTCACCTTCACCTGACAGTAACTCACCTTCACCCGACAGTAACTCACCTTCACCCGACAATACTCACCTTCACCTGACAGTAACTCACCTTCACTGACAGTAACTCACCTTCACCTGACAGTAACTCACCTTGACGTCTCACCTTCTGACAGTAACTCACCTTCACCTGACAGTAACTCACCTTCACCTGACAGTAACTCACCTTCACCGACAGTAACTCACCTTCACCTGACAGTAACTCACCTTCACCCGACAGTAACTCACCTTCACCTGACAGTAACTCACCTTCATGACAGTAACTCACCTTCACCTGACAGTAACTCACCTTCACCCACAGTAACTCACCTTCACTTGACAGTAACTCACCTTCACCTGACAGTAACTCACCTTCACCTGACAGGAGCCGGTGCAGCCCATCCTCGCAGGCTCCACAGCTAGGCTCAGAATACGGCGGCTGGAGGTGAGCGACTCGGCTCCTATCACTGTGTGGCCAAGAACAGCCAGGAGACCGACGGTACAATCAGGATCTACTGTGTGTGTGTGTGTGTGTGTGTGTGTGTGTGTGTGTGTGTGTGTGTGTGTGTGTGTGTGTGTGTGTGTGTGAAGTGTAATATATTTTTACTCATTTAATCTGAATAAAATATGATGTCGAGTAAATGAGTTTAGAAAGTCGCCTGGCCGGGCTGTGAGCAGGTGTATGGTCTTTGATGACGAACCCTGGGTGATTACCTGAAATTGAATATAAAGGAGCAGCGTCTTCTACCTCTTTTTTGCTTTTTCGCCTCCCTACTTCCTGCCTCTCTCCTCTCCTTCCTCCCTCCTTCTCCTCCTCCATCTCACTTCTCCCTGCCCTTCCCACCTCCTTGCTGCTTCTTTCTCCTACCCCCTCTCCTTGCCTCTTTTTTATGCCTCCCTTTCCTAGCTCTCTTAGTTCCCTCTTCCCCTCCTCCTTTCTTTCCCTTCCTCCTCCTTCCCTCCTTCTCCTTACCTCTCCTTCTTCCCAAACTCATCTCCCCTTTCCCTCCTTCCTTCCTCTCCCTTCCCCCCTCTCTTTCTCTCTTTCCCTCCCTCCTCTTGCCTCTCCTTCATTCCTCCTTCTCCCTGCTCTTCTTACCTTTCTCTCCTTCTCCCTCCTTTCTTCTTTCCCTCCTCCTTCTCCTCCTTTCTTACTGCCTCTCCCTCCTTCCTTCCTCTTCTCCTTCCTTCCTCCTTCCTTCCCCCCTTTCTTGCCTCTCATTGTCCATCCTCTCTCTTTTTGCCTCTCCTTCTCCCCCTGCCCCACCTTCCTCCCTGCTCCTTCCTCCACTTCCTGCTCCTCTCTCTCTCGGTTCCTCTCTCTGCCTTTCACCTCTTCTCCTTGCCCATCTCTGTGCCTCCCCATCCCGTCCGACCACCCACCTCACCACCTCACTACCCATCATCCACCTCACCACCCACCATCCACCTCACTACCCATCATCCACCTCACCACCCATCATCCACCTCACCACCCACCATCCACCTCACCACCCACCATCCACCTCTCACCCACCTCACCCATCAAAATATACTCGCAGGCGTGAGATTATGCCGACCATCCTGCCGCCACAGAGTCCCAGCCGCCCAGGACTACGGTGGAGGTTGAATCGGGGGTGGAGGAGAAGAACACTCGGGGGCATCAGGTGGTCTCCGGCTCAACAGGTAAGTTGTCGCCTCCTTCACCCTTCTGAGAGGACTGAGGTTTCCTTATATTGGATCAACTAGAAAGTAAATTTTTGTGTCAAATCTTTTTAGAGACAAGTTGTAGAATGATTGATATTTATTGAAATTTGTGTCCGGAAATATCAAATTTTAAACAAACAAATCTCAACGTAACATAACTTTGTTTAAGTTAACTTAAGCTTAACCTAACTTAACTTAGCCTAACATCAACCTACTCTAACTTTGCTTAACCTAACCTAACCCATCACTTTGACCCACCCTACAGATCGCAAGAAGTACCAGAATTTCCTTCACCCTAAAGGCATTAATGATATCTCAGACCAACACCACCTCGGCAAGTCCTACGAGCAAAGGTAATGTCTACATGTCCAATCTCCTCTCTCTCTCTCTCTCTCTCTCTCTCTCTCTCTCCTCTCTCTCTCTCTCTCTCTCTCTCTCTCTCTCTCTAACCATTGTCTTCAAGGTAATTTTCTTTATCTTCCCAACAATCAACATTACATTCTAAATCACCCATATAGGTACAGTCCCCTCCACTAGTGCGTTTACAGGGGCTCGTCTAATCAACATTGCACAAATCATTACATTGAGATATTTGTTTTACTATTATTTTACTTTGATTCCATATTGCAGTTCCTTCTGTTGAATGTAAGCAAACGCAGGGCTGCCACACTGCACAAATCCTGAAGCCCTATAAATGCACAAGTGAAGGGTACCGTACAGTCTCACCCAAAAGTTGGGTGACAGCAGTTAGCACTCTGTCAAGGTCGGCATAAAAGGCCTCCTTGATGTCATCCTCTGCATTCAGTGTTGGGGCTAATGAAGAAGTTTTGACATGAGTGATTTAGTGGGACTCAGGTGTCCCAACAGACATATCAGTTATCTTATGTTGGATGCATTGGCGGATGGCAAAGCCAACTAGATAAATGCGGTTTATATCTGCAGCAGGCTTACCCTTCCCAAAGATGGTATAGCCAGACCCTCGTTCTGTGAGTCGACCCTCGGCTGGGAACCGGGACTCACTAATGGCTGCGATGTCGATGTAATCCCTAACCAGCTCTTTTGTCACAAGGGCAGTTCTTCTTTCAGGATTCTTATTTGTGTCAGTATCTGTAATTATGATTGTGTTTTCGACTGCATAAGGATGACTTACTGGGTGTGGTTACCGAGTCAGGTTAGTTCTTTTGGCAGGCTATGTTTAGGGTGCCTTTTCTAGCCCCCTTCCCATGTGGGGTGAGCAGAGTGGGTTCTCGAGAAGTCTGCTCAGTCGCATAGACAAGACCGGATTGCACTCCTGCCTAGATCCTAGTGCATAAACGATCATCTTATCCATGCCGCCCATGTGCAGAGCTGTGACTAGAGACTCCCGGCAGTCATCTCTGCCTGTCTCCGTTGCCATTCGTCCGTCGCCTTAGGATTTTTGGGGGTATAGGAGTTTGATGGTGATCAGAAGTATGATGAGCTGGATGATGGCTGCGCGTGAGTTGATTTATGTGGTGAGGCAGGAGCGCAGGCTGCCCCTTGGCTCTCCCTTCCGATCCAGTGGTGCAAGTGTTGCCGACTGGGGAGGTGCAATGGACTGCCGATAGCGTAGTTTGTTGGGTTTCGCCTTAGTAGCCTGTCCATCATGCATTGCCTTCGTCTGCCGGTGTAGTCGTTGGGTTCCCATGTTGGTCAGGTCTTCCACCTTTACCGCCGTTGGGGTCTTGTTGGAGCTCTGTAAGCATGTCTGCCTGATGCGGGGCTCCACCGCAGATTTTTCGTTCGGGGTTTACTCCCGTAGCCCTTACCTGCCATGGTTAATCCGCAAGGCAACGGTTGGTAAGCGCCAGGACGTGTCCACATGCCAGTGGGCCCATGCGCTGTCCCTCTGGGGCCCACTGCTGCTCTGAGATCCCCTGCTGGTCTAGCCTGAGCCCACGAGACACCCAGTTACCGTGTGTTGCCACGAGGAGGCACAGCAGGAGTCTTGATGGTGAAGAGGCTGTGTACTGGCAGGGGAAGAGTTATGCAAGTTCTTCCCTGTTCACCACAAGGGCTAGCCAGCGGCGGCAGCTGAAATCGAGAGGGAGCAAGCATTGCTTGCACTTTGACACTAACAGAATGCTGCCACAGTAGACGCATTACACCACCGTGTGTGACCCGGGCAAATACCTTAACCACTTATAACATTCCACTTAACCACTTACTTGAAACACACTTCACTTAACCACTTATAACAGACTCCAATTTCCACTAAACATCCACTTACCACTTACAACACGATCCACTTAACCACTTACTTACATTACTCTCCACTTAACCACTTACAGCACACTCTACTTAACCACGTGGAACACACTTCACTTAACCACTTAACTCAACCTTCTCTACCTCAGACCGACAGTCTAAAAGTAATATAACTCTCTCTCTTTTACGCACTCTTTTATGCTAGAGTGATTCTGGTTCTTCCTCTGGTCAGAACAGTTATAAAGAGAGGTTGTACCGTGTAAGTAGTGACACTGAGAGCAATATTTACACTTACACAGGTAATATGATACTCTATGTAACCTAACCTAACCTAACCTAACCTAACCTTTCACCTAGAACTAATCTGGTGTTAAGATATCATAGCAGAAGCGAAAATGTCTTATCGTCTTTTCCTCATCAATTTCTTGAGACACAATGAATAAGAATGACGAAGAGAAAATATGTTATTCAACGGAGAATTCTATTATTCACTGTGTCTTAAAGGAAGAATCTTCGTGGGTGATGTATCTTGGAGGCTACCTTGTTTACTTAATGTATAACACTTTGTTTATAAGTCTATTTATACGCTCAGGTTAGTGTAATACAAGGAGTGTTTATTTGAGGGAATCTCGTGACGCATAGAGTTATATGATGAGACTGGGTTACTGTGCGTGTGTCTCTCTCTCACTCTCTCACTCTCTCTCGCCTTTTCTTTTTGTTTCTGTCAGCGTGTTTTTTTCTGTCTGTTTATCTGTCTGTCTGTCTGTCACTCTGTGTGTGTGTGTGTGTGTGTGTGTGTGTGTGTGTGTGACATAAACACTCTCTCGTTAAGCAGCAAAACCTGTAATTCCTTCCACATTGACCCATGTCCCCACCCTCACCTCTTGTCACACCTTGATACACTTCGTCTGTTCTCAAGGTACAGACGCCAGCCACCACGAACATATCTTCCCATATTATGTTGGTTGCCTGTGGTGGGTATCTCTCACCCCTGTTCACGTGGTCAGCTGATTATCTTTTCTTTATTATTTCTATTCGCTTTTTCTGTTACCACACACACACACACACACACACACACACACACACACACACACAGCATGAAATTCCTCCTCTTTGCAATTGGTGTTCATCCCTTATTTAATCCTGAATTTTGTTCACTCGTTCACAGTATTTGACAAGGAAGAGGGAGTAACAAGCAGTTGCCATTCGCCTGTCTAATTGTTTCACCGCTGACAGCAATAAATTCGGATCCATTGTTGTTTTTTATGTGTAATTCAATTAAATCTTTCCTGTCTCTCCTTCCCTTCCTTCTACCTACCTACTGCTCTCTCTCTCTCTCTCTCTCTTCAGCTGGTTGTGAGTGAACGGTGTTGGTCTGCCTCAGTGAGAAGCAGAAGAACCACGAGAGACACACATACACCTAACTGAAGCTCTTCCCAGGTGCAGGGGTGGTGGAGTTCGCGTGAATGTTTGTTTTGCAAGATTGTCCTCACTATTTGGAGTCCTCATTTATCATTAGGTGAGGAAAAGGCTTGCTGTTGTTATACAAAAATTCACTACAAGATTAAGATCATTTTGGTCCACTGTTTCCAGACCAGCGAGGCCCAGCGACACCAGGGCAGCGTCCAGGGTATGGCGCCCCAGCCCACGACAACGGCCGTGGGACCAATACCTCCTTCAGTAACTTCCTCATGCTGGGGGGCGTCACAGCCGTGCTGGTGTATAACGTGCTCCTCGTCTCCTCGTCAGGGACGCATCTGTAACAGCGGCTGTGATAGATAAATACTGTACTGTACATTGGCTGCTTCTAACCCATAGTGCTTACTTTTATGATAGTCTATTGAGATCCTTAACTCACTGATTACTGTTCTTAATCTATTATCTCTCTGTGTCAGAAGAATCAGGTGATCCACTTACATATTTGTTCGCCTCTACACGTTAGTAGTTATAAAAAGACTATGACCTTGCTTGTTAATATGGCGGACGTCGTAAAGTGTGTGTGTGTGTGTGTGTGTGTGTGTGTGTGTGTGTGTGTGTGTGTGTGTGTGTGTGTGTGTGTGTGTGTGTGTGTGTGTGTGTGTGTGTGTGTGTGTGTGTGTGTGCGTGCGCTACTTGTATTAGTGGTTAAGTTATATTGCTCATGTGTGTATACGTATGTACTGTATATAACCAACTGCAACCTCTCCTGTAATAGTATTCCCTTATCACCAACACTAATATGAAAGACAAAGATTTATGAAGGATTGTGAGCAATAAAACAGTGTTGGTGGCAGCTCCCGGCCCTGTAACGCTCCAGGCTGGATGATATAGACTTTCTGCAATAATACTGTATTGTTACACATTGTTTACATTTTGTTATGAACTGCATCTCATGTGCTGTAAAATACCATGGATTTAAGTTGTTGTTTTATCATCATGTCAGATATTTACGATTACATTACCAAGATGGATGTGTCGAGCGGCTGAACCATTCCATCAACTATGGCGAAGAATATTAGGAGAGTTAAATAATTCTGCTTGCGTTTTTATGACTCTCTCTCTCTCTCTCTCCCTCCATCCCTCTCAAGTCGGTCGTCAATCAGAACTCTCTACAGTATATCTCCAGCAATATAAATCTAAAGTTAAAATAGCCATAATATATTTCTTCTTGGGTGAGGTAAATGACCCGTGCTGTGAGGAAGGAACTATTGTGCACGTAAAACACTGAAGCCACGGCAGCTACATTATGAGGACAACTTATAGGTGTTGTTGGATAATTGTCTTACTGATTTGACTTGATACGATATTGCATCAACATTCTTCATTCTCTGTCTGTCTGTCTGCCTCTTTCCTCTCCATATAATACGTTCATAAAAGTTGCGTGTAAAAACTATGAATTTTACTTTTTGTCCATTTAATGAAAAAATTATGAGTAACTGTTTATTTTGTATTCATTTAAAACATTATGAGTAAATGTTTATACCTTACTCATATTAAAACATCATGAGTAAATGTTTCCTTTTTATTCAATTAAAATGTTATGAGTAAACGTTTATTATTTCATCCGCATATATAACCTTATGAGTATCCCAACTGTGTCATTTTACTCATTGAAAAAATTATGAGTCAAAATTAATCCTCGACTCTTTCGAACATTATGAGTAAAAGTTTATTCCTTACTCATAAAAATTTCCTCTGACTAACCACATTTCCGTGTGAGTCATCGGGGGTGTAGTATAAGATGTTTCCTTAGACCGCACCTCACAGGAGACCGAGAGCCAGGCCCTTCATGCAGGTTCTGATGAGAGTAATGTAGTCTGTAGTCTATCATCATCATCATCATCATCATCATCATCATCATCATCATTGATTTCTTATTGTTGACTAGCCAAACATCCCAAGAGAGCTTATAAGATGCACCAACAGGAAGTAAACCATGGTTGTTCCTCCTCCTCCTCCAGCCTTGATGTGTGTCATGGTTGTTCCTCCTCCTCCTCCAGCCTGGATGATTGTTGTTCCTCCTCCTCCTCAGCCTTGATGTGTGTCATGGTTTTCCTCCTCCAGCCTTGATGTGTGTCATGGTTGTTCTCCTCCTCCTCCAGCCTGATGTGTGTCATGGTTGTCTCCTCCTCCTCCAGACTTGTGTGTCATGGTTGTTCCTCCTCCAGCTTTGATGAGTGTCATGGTTGTTCCTCCTCAGCCTCGATGTGTGTCACTGTTGTTCCTCCTCCAGCCTTGATGTGTGTCATGGTTGTTCCTCCTCAACCTTGATGTGTGTCATGGTTGTTCCTCCTCCCCCTTTTGTGTGTCATGGTTGTTCCTCCTCCAGCCTTGATGTGTGTCATGGTTGTTCCTCCTCCAGCCTGGATGTGTGTCATGGTTATTCTCCTCCTCCAGCCTTGATGTGTGTCATGGTTGTTCCTCCTCAGCCTTGATGTGTGTCATGGTTTGTTCCTCCTCCAGCCTTGTGTGTGTCATGGTTGTTCCTCCTCCAGCCTGGATGTGTGTCATGGTTGTTCTCCTCTCCTCCAGCCTTGATGTGTGTCATGGTTGTTCCTCCTCCTCCTCCAGCCTTGATGTGTGTCATGGTTGTTCCTCCTCCAGCCTTGATGTGTGTCATGGTTGTTCCTCCTCCAGCTTTGATGGTGTCATGGTTGTTCCTCTCCAGCCTGGATGTGTCTCTGTTGTTCCTCCTCCAACCTTGATGAGTGTCATGGTTGTTCTCCTCCAGCCTGGATGTGTGTCTGTTGTTCCTCCTCCAGCCTTGATGTGTGTCATGGTTGTTCCTCCTCCAGCTTTGATGAGTGTCATGGTTGTTCCTCCTCCAGCCTGGATGTGTGTCATGGTTGTTCCTCCTCCAGCCTTGATGTGTGTCATGGTTGTTCCTCTCCAGCCTGGATGTGTGTCACTGTTGTTCTCCTCCTCCAGCCTTGATGTGTGTCATGGTTGTTCCTCCTCCACCCTGGATGGTGTCATGGTTGTTCCTCCTCCAGCCTTGATGTGTGTCATGGTTGTTCCTCCTCCTCCAGCCTTGATGTGTGTCACTGTTGTTCCTCCTCCTCCAGCCTGGATGTGTGTCATGGTTGTTCCTCCTCCAGCCTGGATGTGTGTCATGGTTGTTCCTCCTCCAGCCTTGATGTGTGTCATGGTTGTTCCTCCTCAACCTGGATGTGTGTCACTGTTCCTCCTCCTCAGCCTTGATGTGTGTCATGGTTTGTTCCTCCTCCAGCCTGGATGTGTGTCATGGTTGTTCCTCCTCCAGCCTTGATGTGTGTCTTGTGTTCCTCCTCCCTGGATGTGTGTCATGTTGTTCCTCCTCCTCCAGCCTTGATGTGTGTCATGGTTGTTCCTCCTCCAGCCTTGATGTGTGTCATGGTTGTTCCTCCTCCAGCCTTGATGTGTGTCATGGTTTGTTCCTCCTCCAGCCTTGATGTGTGTCATGGTTGTTCCTCCTCCAGCCTTGATGTGTGTCATGGTTGTTCCTCCTCCTCCAGCACCTTGATGTGTGTCATGGTTGTTCCTCCTCCAGCTGATGTGTGTCGTTCCTCCTCCTCCAGCCTTGATGTGTGTCATGGTTGTTCCTCCTCCTCCAGCCTTGATGTGTGTCATGGTTGTTCCTCCTCCAGCCTTGATGTGTGTCATGGTTGTTCCTCCTCCAGCCTTGATGTGTGTCATGGTTGTTCTCCTCCAGCCTTGATGTGTGTCATGGTTGTTCCTCCTCCAGCCTTGATGTGTGTCATGGTTGTTCCTCTCCCTCCTTGGTGTGTGTCATGTTGTTCCTCCTCCAGCCTTGATGTGTCATGTGTTGTTCCTCCTCCAGCCTTGATGTGTGTCATGGTTGTTCCTCCTCCACCTTGATGTGTGTCATGGTTGTTCCTCCTCCAGCCTTGATGTGTGTCATGGTTGTTCCTCTCCTCCTCTAGCCTTGATGTGTGTTCATGGTTGTTCCTCCTCCAGCCTTGATGTGTGTCATGGTTGTTCCTCCTCTTCCAGCCTTGATGTGTGTCATGGTTGTTCCTCCTCCTCCAGCCTTGATGTGTGTCATGGTTGTCTCCTCCTCTCCTCCTCCAGCCTTGATGTGTGTCATGGTTGTTCCTCCTCCAGCCTTGATGTGTGTCATGTTTGTTCCTCCTCCAGCCTTGATGTGTGTCATGGTTGTTCCTCCTCCCAGCCTTGATGTGATGGTTGTTCCTCCTCCAGCCTTGATGTGTGTCATGGTTGTTCCTCCTCCAGCCTTGATGTGTGTCATGGTTGTTCCTCCTCCTCCAGCCTTGATGTGTGTCATGGTTGTTCCTCCTCCTTTGATGTGTGTCATGGTTGTTCCTCCTCCTCCTCTTGAGTGTGTGTCATGGTTGTTCCTCCTCCAGCCTTGATGTGTGTCATGGTTGTTCCTCCTCCTCCAGCCTTGATGTGTGTCATGGTTGTTCCTCCTCCTCCAGCCTTGATGTGTGTCATGGTTGTCCTCCTCCTCCTCCTCCTCCTCCAGCCTTGATGTGTGTCATGGTTGTTCCTCCTCCCAGCCTTGTGTGTGTCATGGTTGTTCCTCCTCAGCCTTGATGTGTGTCCATGGTTGTTCCTCCTCCAGCCTTGATGTGTGTAGTTGTTCCTCCTCCAGCCTTGATGTGTGTCATGGTTGTTCCTCCTCCAGCCTTGATGTGTGTCATAGTTGTTCCTCCTCCAGCCTGATGTGTGTCTGTTGTTCCTCCTCAGCGTGTGTGTCATGGTTGTTCCTCCTCCAGCCTTGATGTGTGTCATGGTTGTTCTCCTCCAGCCTTGATGTGTGTCATGGTTGTTCCTCCTCCAGCCTTGATGTGTGTCATGTTCCTTCTCCAGCCTTGATGTGTGTATGGTTGTTCCTCCTCCCAGCCTTGATGTGTGTCTGGTTCCTCCTCAGCCTTGATGTGTCATGGTGTTCCTCCTCCTCAGCCTTGATGTGTCATGGTTGTCCTCTCCTCCTCCTCCTCCTCCAGCCTTGATGTGTGTCATGGTTGTTCCTCCTCCTCCAGCCTTGGTGTGTGTGCATGGTTGTTCCTCCTCAGCCTGATGTGTGTGTCATGGTTGTTCCTCCTCCTCCTCCAGCGTGATGTCATGGTTGTTTCCTCCTCCTCCTCCTCCTCCTCCAGCCTTGATGTGTGTCATGGTTGTTCCTCCTCCTCCTCTCCTCCTCCAGCTGATGTGTGTCATGGTTGTTCCTCCTCCAGCCTTGATGTGTGTCATAGTTGTTCCTCCTCCAGCCTTGATGTGTGTCATGGTTGTTCCTCCTCCACCTTGATGTGTGTCATGGTTGTTCCTCCTCCTCCTCCAGCCTTGATGTGTGTGTCATGGTGTTTCCTCCTCCAGCCTTGATGTGTGTCATGGTTGTTCCTCCTCCAGCCTTGATGTGTGTCATGGTTGTTCTCCTCCAGCCTTGATGTGTCATGTTGTTCCTCCTCCTCCAGCCTTGATGTGTGTCATGGTTGTTCCTCCTCCCTCCAGCCTTGATGTGTGCTGGGTTGTTTCCTCCAGCCTTTGTGTGTCATGGTTCTCTCCAGCCTTGATGTGTGTCATGGTTGTCCTCCTCCAGCCTTGATGTGTGTCATGGTGTTCCTCCTCCAGCCTTGATGTTCCTCCCTTGATGGTGTGTCAGGTTGTTCCTCCTCCAGCCTTGTGTGTGTGTCATGGTTGTTCTCCTCCAGCCTTGATGTGTCATGCCCTCAGCTTATGTGTGGTTTTCCTCCTCCAGCCTTGATGTGTCATGGTTGTTCCTCCTCCTCCAGCCTTGATGTGTCATGGTTGTTCCCTCCTCCAGCCTTGATGTGGTCATGGTTGCTCCTCCTCCAGCCTTGATGTGTCATGGTTGTTCCTCCTCCCCTCCAGCCTTGATGTGCTGTTGTTCCTCCTCCTCCAGCCTTGATGTGTGTCAGGTTGTTCCTCCAGCCTTGATGTGTCATGGTTGTTCTCCCTCCTCCAGCCTTGATGTGTCATGTTGTTCCTCCTCCTCCAGTGTGTGTGTCATGGTTGTTCCTCCTCCAGCTTGATGTTCCAGCCTTGATGTGTCATGGTTGTTCCTCCCAGCCTTGATGTGTGTGGTTGTTCTCCCCAGCCTGATGTGCGGTTGTTCTCCTCCAGCCTTGATGTGTCATGGTTGCTCCTCGCCCTTGATGTGTCATGTTGTTCCTCCTCCAGCCTGAGTGTGTCATGGTTGTTCTCCTCCTCCCCAGCCTTGATGTGTCATGTTGTTCCTCCTCCAGCCTTGATGTGTCATGGTTGTTCCTCCAGCCTTGATGTGTGTCATGGTTGTTCCTCCAGCCTTGATGTGTGTCATGGTTGTTCTCCTCCAGCCTTGATGTGTGTCATGGTTGTTTCTCCAGCCTTGATGTGTCATGGTTGTTCCTCCAGCCTTGTGTCCTCCTCCAGCCTTGATGTGTGTCATGGTTGTTCCTCCTCCAGCCTTGATGTGTCATGGTTGTTCCTCCTCCAGCCTTGATGTGTGTCAGTTGTTCCTCCTCCTCCAGCCTGATGTGTCTATGGTTGTTCCTCCTCCAGCCTGATGTGTCGGTTGCTCCCTCCAGCCTTGATGTGTCATGGTTGTTCTCCTCCAGCCTTGATGTGTCATGGTTGTTCCTCCTCCTCCAGCCTGATGTGTCATGGTTGTTCTCCTCCAGCCTTGTGTGTCATGGTTGTTCCTCCTTGGTTGTTCTCCAGCCTTGATGTGTGTCATGGTTGTTCTCCCTCCAGCCTTGATGTGTAGGTCATGGTTGTTCTCCTCCAGCCTTGAGTGTCATGGTTGTTCCTCCTCCAGCCTTGATGTGTGCAGTTGTTCTCCTCCAGCCTTGATGTGTGTCTGTTTCTTCCTTCCTAGCCTTGATGTGTGTCATGGTTGTCCTCCTCCAGCCTTGATGTGTCATGGTTGTCTCCTCCTCCAGCCTTGATGTGTGTCATGGTTGTCCTCCTCCTCTCCTCCAGCCTTGATGTGTCATGGTTGTTCCTCCTCCAGCCTTGATGTGTGCATGGTTGTTTCCCTCCAGCCTTGATGTGTGTGGTTGTTCCTCCTCCTCCTTCCAGCCTTGATGTGTGTCATGTTCTCTCCTCCAGCCTTGATGGTCATGGTTGTTCCTCCTCCAGCCTTGATGTGTGTCATGGTTGTTCCTCCTCCAGCCTTGATGTGTCATGGTTGTTCTCCTCCTCCCCAGCCTTGATGTGTCATGGTTGTTCCCCCCAGCCTTGATGTGTGCGGTTGTTCCTCCCAGCCTTGATGTGTCATGGTTGTTCCTCCTCCCCTTATGTGTGTCAGGTTGTTCCTCCAGCCTTGATGTGTGTCAGGTTGTTCTCCTGTGTCTCCGGGTCTCCTCCAGCCTTGATGTGTGTCATGGTTGTTCCTCCTCCAGCGATGTGTGTCATGGTTGTTCCTCCTCCAGCCTGATGTGTCATGGTTGTTCCTCCTCCCTTGATGTGTGTCATGGTTGTTCCTCCTCCAGCCTGATGTGTGCATGGTTGTTTCCTCCTCCAGCCTTGATGTGTGTCATGGTTGTTCCTCCTCTCCAGCCTTGATGTGTGTCATGGTTGTTCCTCCTCCTCCTTGATGTGTGTCATGGTTGTTCCTCCTCCAGCCTTGATGTGTGTCATGGTTGTTCCTCCTCCTAGCCTTGATGTGTCTTGGTTGTTCCTCCTCCAGCCTTGATGTGTGTCATGGTTGTTCCTCCTCCAGCCTTGATGTGTGTCATGGTTGTTCCTCCTCCTTGATGTTGTTGTTCTCCTCCAGCCTTGATGTGTGTCATGGTTGTTCCTCCTCCTCCAGCCTTGATTCTTGATGTGTGTCATGGTTGTTCCTCCTCCAGCCTTGATGTGTGTCATGGTTGTTCCCTCCCTCCAGCCTTGATGTGTGTCATGGTTGTTCCTCCTCAACCTTGATGTGTGTCATGGTTGTTCCTCCTCCAGCCTTGATGTGTGTGTGGTTGTTCCTCCTCCAGCCTTGATGTGTGTCATGGTTGTTCCTCCTCCTCCAGCCTTGATGTGTGTCATGGTTGTGCTCCTCCAGCCTTGATGTGTGTCATGGTTGTTCTCCTCCCGGCCTTGATGTGTGTCATGGTTGTTCCTCCTCCTCCAGCCTTGATGTGTGTCATGGTTTGTTCCTCCTCCAGCCTTGATGTGTGTCATGGTTGTTCTCCTCCAGCCTGTGATGTGTGTCATGGTTGTTCCTCCTCCTCCAGCATTAGCTGTGTCATGGTTGTTCCTCCTCCAGCCTTAATGTGTGTCTGTGTTGTTCCTCCTCAGCCTTGATGTGTGTCATGGTTGCTCCTCCTCCTCCAGCCTTGATGTGTGTCATGGTTGTTCCTCCTCCAGCAGTGTGTGTCATGGTTGTTCCTCCTCCAGCCTTGATGTGTGTCATGGTTGTTCCTCCTCCAGCCTTGATGTGTGTCATGGTTGTTCCTCCTCCAGCCTTGATGTTGTCATGGTTGTTCCTCCTCCAGCCTTGATGTGTGTCATGGTTGTTCCTCCTCCAGCCTTGATGTGTGTCATGGTTGTTCTCTCAGCCTTGATGTGTGTCATGGTTGTTCCTCCTCCAGCCTTGATGTGTGTCATGGTTGTTCCTCCTCCAGCCTTGATGTGTCAGGTCTTCAACATGAAAATAAAACTTTTAAAGGGTAAACGATTATTCCTTTGTTGACCTTCTCAGCTGCTGAGACAACGCCCTGATGTGAAAATGTCAGCTATGTCTCTCTATCTGTCTGTCTGTCTGCCTGCCTGTCTGCTTGTCTGTCTGTCTGTCTGTCTGTCTGTCTGTTTCGCATATTTCATATCCTCTCTGTCTCTTTTTTCTGTCTTATTTTTCACTGAAGAAATCAATTGTTACTCACACAAAACATTTCTTGACACAATATTTTAACAATAAACACACAGACAACCAACAGATACATGCAGACAAACAGCAGACACACAGACAACCAACAGATACATGCAGACAAACAGACACACAGACAACCAACAGATACATGCAGACAAACAGCAGACACACAGACAACCAACAGATACATGCAGACAAACAGCAGACACACAGACAACCAACAGATACATGCAGACAAACAGCAGACACACAGACAACCAACAGATACATGCAGACAAACAGCAGACACACAGACAACCAACAGATACATGCAGACAAACAGCAGACACAGACAACCAACAGATACATGCAGACAAACAGCAGACACACAAACATAAATAATCAAACAATTAGAAATAAACACAATAATAATAATCACAAGACGAAGAAACAAAGATAAATGAAGGAAAATGAGAGAGAAATCCAGAAAATAAAAGAGAAGAAAAATAAAGCAGAAAAGATTGAATTATTGTTATTTATTAATGTTTCCAAGACAATAGTGAGACGCCAGGTAAGTCATTAAGTGTTTTTACTGATTTTATTTTTATTATTTCTGTGATGGTGATTCAGAAATTATGGCTATAGCAACTCTTACCTCACTCATTACTGTTCCCCCTACCCCTTCATTACTGCTCCCCACCCCTTCATTACTGCTCCCCTACCCTCATTACTGCTCCCCCACCCCTTCATAACTGCTCCTCCCCACATTGCTCCCTTTCCCACTGACTTAGCAGAAGAGTTTGAAGTAGCAGAGCTGATGGACAAACTGAAGTTAAAGAGTTCCACCACCCCCATTGACTTACCGATGAAACTCTACAATGAGTTCTCCCTGGAGCTAGCTAAACCCTCCTGCTCCATCATCAGTGCTTCCCTTAACCAACCAAGATGCCCAGCTGACTGGAAGACCTCATATGTGTCACCAGTGCCCAAGTCAGCCAGCACATAACTCTAAATGAGCTATGACACATTGCCATCACCCCAATACCCAGCCTAATCTATGAAAGTTTCGTGTTTGACTGGGCCTATGCTGATATTGCAGGCGCCATAGATCCTCAGCAGTTTGGCAATATGAAAACTTCCTCCATCACTCACTGTCTTGTCAGCTTTCTCGACTACATATACCGCCATCTGAAAACAAAAACATCTGTGGCTGAGGCCTTCATTGACTTCACCAAAGTCGACCACAATTTAATCATCACCAAAGCTATCGACCTCGGGTTTTGAAGAGGTCTTATACCATGGCTTACAGACTTCCTTAGTGACCGACGCCAAACTGTACGCTTCCGAGGGGCTGTCTCCACTTTTCTGTCACTCGCCTATGGCGTCCCCCAAAGGCCAAGATGGGACCGATCTGCTTCCTTATGCTTATCAATGATGCCCAAAAAGAAACCCCTGCTCGCTGGAAATATGTCGACGACTCCAGCATTGGGATCAGTATCAACAACTCGGATCCCGACTATAACGCCCTCAAGGATTTATTGAACAGTTTCCAAAATTGGGCCACCAACAACCAATTCACCATTAACCATACCAAGACCATGGTTATGCACATCAACCTCTCCTCCGACGTTGTCCCACCCCCTTCCATTACTTTATGACCCAACACACTCCAGGTTGTAGACGCCACTAAGCTCCTCGGCGTCACCAAAGACAACAAACTAAATTGGAAAACACACGTCAGTGAAGTTGCCAAATCCACCAGTTTCCATCTCCACCTCCTCCGCCGACTCAAGTCCCTCAGGTTCCTGCGCCCAAGCTTTTTTTGGGCACCCCTACATCCTTGTGTAGGTGAAGCGCAGAAGCGTTTACAGCGCCCAACAGGAAGCATGCTAGTTCATGCTTGCCTTTATGTCTCATGAGTTATGGGCGTAGAAGCCTGAAGAGTCAAGAGCGTAGAAGCCTGAAGAGTCAAGGGCGTGAAGCCTGAAGAGTCAATGGTTTTATATCATCAAGTTGTTGAAGCTCAACAACTCCTGAACTGAATTCGCAACTTTCGATTTACAACAGGTTCCTACTTTACTGCTAGGTGAACAGGGACTAATGGGGGCTAGGAAGTATGTCCAAACAACTTCCACCGGCCCGGGAATCGAACCCGTGACATCTCGCTTGCGAGGCAAGAGCGGTACCGCTCTACCACCAGCGCCCCCTGCGCCCAAGCTCCTCAGTGTTTACTCAACATTCATACTTCCCAAGCTCATCTATGCCTCCCCTGCCTAGTCTTCCTCCCTAAATGCCACGCAACGTAAACACCTAGAAAAAGTGCAAAAAAGGGCATGCAAGATTATTCTCTCCCCTTCCTACTCCACATATCAAGAAGCGCTCAACACATTGACCCTCTCGGCTCTCTCTGACCATCACCACGACCTCATCTGCAAATTTAGTTGACTTCTGCACCATCCTCGATACCAGCTCTTACTACCACCCGAGATCCTTCGTCCGAGAATTGCTGTTCGACACCACAACCGCACCCAGCCCATACGCGCACGTACTGTTCGTTATGAGAACAGCCCAGTCCCAACCATTGTAAAAATTATCAACAACCTATAATCAACCAGTGTGTTCACTCCTAGTCAATCTTCACTTTTTCCACTGTCACTATATTGAAACGCCCTGTAGTATGACCTTCTCCCCACCTAGTTATTATATATCATATTTATATCACTTATGTTAATTGTATATTATTTGTCAATCAAGAGACCCATTCCTCAATTATGTAACTGTATATTTTCAGCCTTCTGGCTGCCATGCTCTTTCAATAAACCGTTAATTATTATTATTATTATAATTTTCATCACCCCTACCACCTCATCACCACCCCTACCCCCTCATCACCACCCCTACCACCTCATCACCACCCCTACCCCCTCATCACCACCCTACCCCCTCATCACCACCCCTACCCCTCATCACCACCCCTAACACCTCATCACCACCCCTAACACCTCATCACCACCCCCTACCCCCTCATCACCACCCTACCCCCTCATCCACCACCCCTACCCCTCATCACCCCCTACCCCATCATCCCACCCCTAACACCCTCATCACCACCCCTACCCCCTCATCACCACCCCTACCCCGTCATCACACCCCTACCCCCCTCATCACCACCCCCTACCCCGTCATCACCACCCCCCCTACCCCTCATCACCACCCCTACCCCTCATCACCCCCCTACCCGTCATCCACCACCCCTACCCCTCATCACCACCCCTACCCCCTCATCACCACCCCTACCCCCTCATCACCCACCCCCTACCCCCTCATCACCACCCCTACCCCGTCATCACCACCCCTACCCCCCCCTCATCACCACCCCTACCCCTCATCACCACCCCTACCCCCATCCCACCACCCCTACCTACCTCTCCCCTGCTTTACAGTCACACTCACCTGCTCACCTGATGTACAGTCACCCAAGTCTGTCGCGAACCACGATTCAGACTCGTAGGCCAAGCAGTAGACACTGATACATTATTCTGTCCATAAATGCTTCGATTCAGAGTCTGAATCTCGGAGTTTATGGTTTGCGACAAGACTTTTTGGGTGACTGTACCCTGAGCAGATAACAGCGAGACATTGGTAACTATTGTTGTAAATTAGTCATTCATAAGGTCAGGGTCAAGTCGTGAGACACCAGAATATTGGTCTATGATTGACGTGTTATTTTTTAACGCAATTTGTGAATTTTCTTCCACTTATAACTGTCCAGAGGGTTTATAGCTGACTGGTGGAGTTAACTGTTCACGATTGGTTGAGAGGTCGGGGTGGAGAGGGTATTATGACTGGTGGAGCTAATTTTTCATGACTGGTAGAAGCTTCCAGAGACGGTGTTAGGACTGGTGAAATAACTGTTTATTACTGGTAGAAGTTTCAACGGTGTAATGGTGGTACTCACAGTTTCAAAAAATATATATATATTAAAACCACTAACAAAGAGGCGTCATCTCACTGAGTAGATTGTGACCATTCAGTATTTCTTACCAACAAATAATGGGTTAAGAGCTATGTATAGAATTTATGTATTAACCTTTTATATTATGCACTATTCAGTTGGCAGGAAGGCGAGCATAGTGGAACTGTGAGAGTCTTGAGAGAAGTATAGGTAAAGCGGCCGGCAAGTTCGAGGAAAACTGTTATGCTTTAATGGTACCATAATGGTGCCATACTGTCAGGGTTTCATACGTCAACGAGGAGAAAGTACTTGTGGATGTTTTGCATGGCTGGGAACATCATGGCGTTACACACACACACAAACACACACCAGCTTCCGAGATACTCCAGGTTATTGATGAGATGAGTGTTTATCAGAGAACGACCTGGTATAGACTGTGTTGCTGGTTCTTTGTACTGGAATGACGGGCGTGTACTCCGCGGTCACTGAAAGAATTCGCACTGTTGTAAATGCTGCTTTTCAGGATACACACCAGGAAAAGCCTACAAACAAACAGATAGTCCGTGAACTGTCTGAATGTATAAAAGTAGTCAATATGTGGAGATGGGAGTATCAGTATTACACCTTCAACTGCATACTGGAGTGATATGGTAAAGGCGTGGAGCGGTGTTGTCCCCAGCTCTTCAACTGGAGAAAATTATAATTTTTCTTATTTATTATTTTTTTGTGGGGGGTCGTTTTAATCCGAGCCAGCAAAGTTGATAAACAATACTGACTGGATTTCAAAACTGACATACACGGTAGATATTTAGGCCGCTAAATCAACTTAATTTACCGATACAGGGTCCATTGATTCATCCTTCTGTCTCGCCACCAAAGATAGAAATGCTAAAAAATAAATTGGTTATTGGAAAAAAAAAGAGAAGAGAAGAGATTGTTGAGGGAATATTTGATAAGTTTCAAAACTTTTCATTCGTAGCAGACACCACCTAAGAGACATCCAAGTGAGGGCGATATGATGGAGGTGTATAAATGGAAGTCAGGGCTAAACAAAGGGGACATTACAAAGGTACTCAAACTATCCAACCGGGAGCGAACTCGTAACAATTCAATGGTTCTAAATTAGACAAATTTAGATTTAGGCGTGAAATAGGTAAACACTGGTTGGGAAACAGAGTAGTGGATGAGTGGAACAAGTTACCAAATATCATCATTAACAAATACGCTGGGTAGCTTCAAACATAGGTTGGATGGATATATGAGCAATAGGGGTTGGGTGTAGCAGTATGGGCCCACATGCCCGCTGCAGTTTCCTCCATTCTTATGTTCTTATGTGACTACATTTGTTTCATCACATCTGCCTAACCTGGAGGATTGTAGGCGATGGATTCTTTCATTGTCGTTAACGGTGAAACAAGCAAATTATCACTTCCAGATTCAAAGGACGATAATCTCAGTGAATTATCAAGTGATCTAAGAAATGAAAGAATTATTTAAAGATTCACCTATGGATACTTCACTACGTGGACGCCATTTTTAATATTTTATTTGGCTAACACCAGATGATTTCATTCAGCTCAGAAGGACGCCCGTACACAAGGGTTAAAAACTATTAGTACTCTTTTTCTTCCACATATCTTCGTGAGTAAATCTCTGTCATGACAACTATAAACTTTAAGCACAGAAACCGTCTTCAACTTGAGGCAGATCTTCGAGTTAATGCTTCAATTATTACCCCGAGAACCAAACGCTGGTCAAGTAAATACAACCACAGGCTTCCTAATAACGACTAAATCATTATTTCAATATTTATTTAATTAATCAATAGAACTTACTCTCGGTAATATTACAGGAATTTATAAATGTGTAAAACTTTTCGTGAATGGTTAATGAAATACTAAAATGCATATAAACGTAAAACTCCACTACTGTATTTGGAAAAGATGGTAATTAGTCAAGGTAGTGCCGCGGCTTATAACAATATGGGACCAGAGATATTATGATGGTAGGACTGTCACATGAGACTTATAGAAATTGATGTAACGAGTACTGGTAGTTGACACAGGGTGCAACATAGTGTGTGCGTCTGTGTGTGCGTGATACGTAAGATATATAGTTGATATTGTCTTTCACTAAATCTTTACATTGAAATTTTGATTGATTGTAGAAAAAAAACCACGGCATATAATTGGTTGTAAATCGATTAAAAAAAAAACAGTTTTGTGATTACGGTTCGGACAGTCACCACCCGTCCAAACTCAAGGGGTCAGTGTGGATGACGTGGCTGGTTGGGTAGGTAAACACTCCAGGTTACTTCGGCTTGAAATCGAGTCACAAAGATTCACCCACGGCAACTTAATAACCAAGGGCTACACCAACTTCCCAGGGCTACACCACCTTCCCAGTACTATACCATCTTCCCAGTGCTATACCATCTTCCCAGTGCTATACCATCTTCTCAGTGCTATACCATCTTCCCAGTGTCACCTTTTCAGTGCTATACCATCTTACCAGTGCTACACCACCTTCTCTGCTACACCATGTTCCCAGTGCTACACCACCTTCCCAGTGCTACACCACCTTCTCAGTGCTATTCCACCACATCAGTGCTATACCACCTTCACAGTGCTATACCACCACATCAGTGGTATACCACTTTCTCAGTGCTATTCAACCACATCAGTGCTACACCACCACATCAGTGCTACACCACCTTCAGTGTTACACCACCACACCAGCGCTACGCCACCTTCTCTGCTACGACCACACCAGTGGTACACCCACCAGTGTGCCACCTCACCAGTGCTACACCACCTCTGGTGCTACACCACCTCACCAGTGCTACCACCTCACTAGTGCTACACCACCTCACAATGGTACACCACCTCACCAGTGCTACACCACCTCACCAGTGCTACACCACCTCACCAGTACACCACCTCACTAGTGCTACACCACCTCACCAGTGGTACACCACCTCACTAGTGCTACCACCTCACTAGTGCTACACCACCTCACTAGTGCGACACCACCTCACTAGTGCTACACCACCTCACCAGTGCTACACCACCTCACTAGTGCAACACCCTCATCAGTGCTACACCACCTCACCAGTGGTACACCACCTCACTAGTGCTACACCACCTCACCAGTGGTACACCACCTCACTAGTGCTACACCACCTCACTAGTGCTACACCACACCACCAGTGCTACACCGCCTCACCAGTGCTACACCACCTCACCAGCGCTACACCACCTCACCAGCGCTACACCACCTCACCAGCGCTACACCACCTCACCAGTGCTACACCACCTCACCAGTGCTACACCACCTCACCAGTGCTACACCACCTCACCAGTGCTACACCACCTCACTAGCTACACCACCTCACCAGTGCTACCACCTCACCAGTGGTACACCTCCTGGTGCTACACCACCTCACCTAATTGCTACACCACCTCACCAATGGTACACCCTCACTAGTGCTACATCACCTCACCAGTGGTACACCACCTCACTAGTGCTACACCACCTCACTAGTGCTACACCACCTCACCAGTGCTACACCACCTCACCAGTGGTTACCACCTCACCTAGTGCTACACCACCTCACTAGTGCTACACCACCTCACCAATGGTACACCACCTCACTAGTGGTACACCTCACTAGTGCTACACCACCTCACCAATGGTACACCACCTCACTAGTGCTACACCACCTCACCAGTGCTACACCACCTCACCAGTGGTACACCACCTCACTAGTGCTACACCACCTCACTAGTGCTACACCACCTCACCAGTGGTACCACCTCACTAATTCTACACCACCTCACCAGTGTTACCACCTCACAGTCTACACCACCTCATCAGTGGTACACCACCTCCAGTGCTACACCACCGCACCAGTGCTACACCACCACACCTAGTGCTACCACCTCACTAGTGCTACACCACCTCACTAGTGCTACACCACCTCACCAGTGCTACACCACCTCACCAGTGGTACACCACCTCACCAGTGCTACCACCGCACCAGTGCTACACCACCTCACTAGTGCCACCTCACTAGTGCTACACCACCACCGTGCTACACCACCTCACCAGTGCTACACCACCTCACTAGTGGTACACACCACACACTAGTGCACCACCTCACTAGTGCTACACCACCGCACCAGTGCTACACCACCACACCAGTGCTACACCACCTCACCAGTGCTACACCACCTCACTAGTGCTACACCACCGCACCAGTGCTACACCACCTCACCAGTGCTACACCACCTCACTAGTGGTACACCACCACACCTAGTGCTACACCACCTCACTAGTGCTACACCACCTCACTAGTGCTACACCACCGCACCAGTGCTACACCACACCAGTGCTACACCACCTCACCAGTGCTACACACCACCTCACTAGTGCTACACCACCGCACCAGTGCTACACCACCACCAGTGCTACACCACCTCACCAGTGCTACACCACCTCACTAGTGCTACACACCTCACTAGTGCTACACCACCTCATCAGTGCTACACCACCTCACCAGTGCTACACCACCTCACCAGTGGTACACCCCTCATCAATGCTACACCACCACACTAGTGCTACACCACCTCACTAGTGCTACACCACCTCACTAGTGCTACACCACCTCACTAGTGCACTACACCTCACCGTGCTACCCACCTCACCAGTGCTACACCACCTCACCAGTGCTACCACCTCACTAGTGCTACACCACCTCACTAGTGCTACACCACCATTTCTACACCACCTCACAGTGCTGCCACCTCACCAGTGCCACCACCTCACCAGTGCTACACCACCTCACCAGTGCTACACCACCTCACCAGTGCTACACCACCTCATCAGTGCTACACCACCTCACTAGTGCTACACACCACCAGTGCTACCTCACAGTGCTACACCACCTCACTAGTGGTACACCTCACTAGTGCTACACCACCCACCAGTGCTCACACCCTACCACCTCACTAGTTCACACTCCTCACCAGTGCTACACCTCACTAGTGCTACACCCTCCAGTGCCCCACCGCACCAGTGCTACACCACCCTCCTCCAGTGCTACACCACCTCACCAGTGCTACACCACCTCACCAGTGGTACCACCTCACCAGTGCTACACCACCTCACCAGTGCTACACCACCACACCAGTGCTACACCACCTCACTAGTGCTACACCACCTCACCAGTGCTACACCACCTCACCAGTGCTACACCACCTCACTAGTGCTACACCACCTCACCAGTGCTGCACCACCTCATCAGTGCTACATCACCTCACCAGTGGTACACCACCTCATCAGTGCTCACCACCTCACTAGTGCCACTACCTCACTAGTGCTACACTACTTCAGCAGTGGTACACCACCTCACTAGTGCTACCACACCTCACTAGTGGTACACCACCTCACCAGTGCTACACCACCTCACCAGTGCTACACCTCACCAGTGCTACACCACCTCACTAGTGCTACACCACCCTCACCAGTGCTACACCACCTCACCAGTGCTACACCACTCACCTGGTGCCACACACCACTAGTGCTACACCACCTCACCAGTGCTACACCACCTCCAGTGGTACACCACCTCACCAGTGCTACACCACCTCACCAGTGCTACACCACCTCACCAGTGGTACCTCACCAGTGCTACACCCTCACCAGTGCTACACCACCTCACCAGTGCTACACCACCTCACCAGTGCTACACCACCTCACTAGTGCTACACCACCTCACCAGTGGTACACCACCTCACCAGTGCTACACCACTCACCAGTGCCACCTCACCATACCTCACCAGTGTCCTCACCAGTGCTACACCACCTCACAGTGGTACACCACCTCACCAGTGGTACACCACCTCACCAGTGCTACACCACCTCACCAGTGCTACACCACCTCACCAGTGCTACACCACCCACCAGTGCTACACCACCTCACCAGTGCTACACCACCTCACCAGTGCTACCACCTCACCAGTGGTACCACCTCACCAGTGCTACACCACCTCACCAGGTGCTACACCACCTCACCAGTGCTACACCACCTCACCAGTGCTACACCACCTCACCAGTGCTCACCTCACCAGTGCTACACACCACACCAGTGCTACACACTACCAGTGCTACACCACCACCAGTGCTACACCACTACCAGTGTCACCACCCACCAGGTACACCACCATAGTGCTACACCACCACCAGTGCTACACCACCTCACCAGTGCTACACCACCTCACCAGTGCTACACCACCTCACCAGTGCATGAGGTATGGACAGTGTGTGGAAGAGAAATAATAAGATAATTTGTCCCCAACCGTTTTCATCGGTAATATTTTTCGATTATTTGAACTAATAAATTACTAAGAATATTATTTGTTTAAAGTGGCTAGGGCTTTGAAGTAGAGGGTAAATATGGGGTAAAATAAGTAAAAGAACAACAAACAAATCTTTGAAAACCTTAACCTAAAGTTTCCTAATTTATAAAAAGGTTAAAAATTGAATTAGGTAAACTTCTTACAGTCTTCGGATTTTTTTAGGTTAGCAAAAGTTAGGTAAGGTTTGCAAGCTTTTTTTTTTGTATTTATCGCACATGTTCCCCCTACTTCAACGTCCTGCCCACTTTGATCAACTAATATTATCAGTAAGTGGGGAGGTCATATCGGTTAAAATACTCAAAAAATATAAATTTCCGACGTAAAAGCTATTAATTTTTTTTATTTTTTCCATTTCCCTCCACTTATGATTCAATAGGGTATATAAGTAGGTGTTGATAACTGCTAAATATTTACCAAACTTCCGAGCAGACATACAGGGTATGTGAAACAACCTAATCTTTACTACTATTACTACTACTGAAACTACTACGCTATTGTAACTCGGAATCATGTATAACGATCATCCAGCTATGATAAAATGATATGAGGTTAAGGATGTCACCTTCGTTGGTCAGTTCTGAGGTGACTAGCGATGCCGATAAGGGACCAGCAGAGTCGTCCGTAGATGTTACACATGTGGAGGGCTATATCTAGTGTGGGAGAGGCGGCGACAGCGTCTTTCTCGGCTTGCAGTCGGCCTAACTTCAAAGTATTGACATCTTCTCGTGTGGTGCTCCTCCAAGCATTATGGTGTGGAGTAATCGTCTCCCAGGTGAGGGTGTCAAGTTGGCACTTTTTCTGGCTGTCTTAAGAATTTCCTTCTACTTTTTCCGTTGCCCGCCAGCGTTACGTTTACTATTCGTTAGGTGACTGTAAATTAGTTTCTTTGGCAGTCTACTGACGTCCATACAGGTAACATGGCCAGTCCAACGTAGTTGTTCGTGGATAATGGTAGCCTCGATGCTCTTACGTTTGGTGTCAGCAAGAATATTGGCATTGGTTCTCTTGTCTTCCCAGCGAACTCGGACGATAGAACGTACACTACGTTGGTGAAAGTTATGGTCCTCCCCACCCTACTATATAGCAGGGTGGGGAGGACCACTGCTCGATATGCGTGCAACTTTGTAGATAATTTCAGCTTCCTACAGCTGAAGACACGGGTACGGAGTTCGCCAAAGGCTCGATTTGCACATCTGATCCGATGTTGAATCTCTTAATCGATGTCCGTGATAGTGGACAGGTGGGAGCTGAGATACTAAAAGTAGGCAACATTAGAGAGGGTAGTACCGTTAATGATGGATGGTGGAGGTGTGGCTCAACCAGGGCTAGGCTGAAAAAGAATCTGA
The DNA here is from genome assembly GCF_018991925.1 of Homarus americanus. Lineage (NCBI taxonomy): Eukaryota > Metazoa > Arthropoda > Malacostraca > Decapoda > Nephropidae > Homarus > Homarus americanus. Next base: position 20,368 of record NW_024739043.1, on the reverse strand, counting down.
GTCCTACGTACATTCACCTCAAGGCCGAAGTGTGCATAAACATCTGTGTAGGTGTTCAGAATCTCCTGTAGGTCGGGATCAGTGTAAGCGACAAGGGTGAGGTCGTCTGCATACTGAAGTTCAGTAAGGCTGCCGACACCTTTGCTCGTGCCTGGAGTCGTCTTACGTTGAAAAGACCCTTCATCCAGTATTCGATGTCCACCCACCGATTAAAGTGACACTGGCACGAGTAAAGAAGGCAGCCAAGAAAATGGAAAAGAGAGTTGGTGCCAGTACACATCCTTGTTTTATCCCCGTTTGGATGGTGAAGAACTCAGACTGTGTGCCATTGTGTAGGACACTGCCGTTCATGCCATCGTGGAGTTGCCTCACAATGGCAATGAATTTTCATAGGCATGTTAGTGGTGCCTCATGATGGTCTAAAGCCACGTAGTAGGCAGCTACCAAGCAGGGAGGTACTACCGCCTGGGAAGATATTGGAAGCATAATGTATTGTCTAATGGTAGACCCTGCTGCCATATGGCATCACGAAAATTGTGACCAAGTCCCAGGTTACTGATCTGACTTTCTGCCTCATTTACACACAATTGCAGTGTCCCAATTGTTTCTCATGGCAACACAACATACATATATTGTTTTTCACTTTTGATCTTTTTTTCATTTTTGTATTTCTGATTATAAAATGTATTTACTATAAATTATTATTATTTATTATTTATTATTTATTATTATTATTACATCCCAGGCCCAGATGTGGGTCAGTGACCTATGCCCAGGTGGGCTAATCCCGATAAAAAATGAGATTCTGGGAGAAAGTTGTCTGCCTTAGGAAGAAGTCTGTTTAGGAGGACTCGGGTGGTAATCTTGCCAGCTACGGACAACAGCGAGATCCCACAGTATTGCCACAGTCTGACCGGTCTCCCTTGTTTTTATAAATATTGACCATGGCGGCGTCTTTAAGAACTTGGGAGGGATTTCCTCCCTTTCCCATATATTCTCCAGGAGAGTGGAGATGGCTGGTAAGCAGAGGTCCTCCTGCTTTATATATACCTAGGCTGGGATTCCATCAGGCCCTGAGATTTTGTTATTTTTCATCTGTTTGATGGCAGTATCTACCTCATCCAGGGATGGAGGATAGCTGAGGTGGGTCAGCTCTGGATGCTGAGGGACCTGCTAGGTAGTCAGGACATCCACATCGGTGTTTCGAGTGAGCAATAAATGGTAGTGCTCTTTCCAGCACTGAAGGATGCCTTCATCTTTAATTGGGAGTTACCATCAGATTACCAGGGGCTGCGCCATGAGTGATTGGCCCATAAAATGTTTTGGTGCATTTGAAAAATTCGTGCATCTTGTGCTGATCTGGAAGTTTTTGCTTTTCACATGCTTTATTTTTAGACCAGTCGTTTTTTAGATTGTGAAGTTTGCACTGGGTCACCCCTTTCTTCTTGCGGAAGGTATCAGCTTTGGTTCAAGACTGAGGGTTTTTCTACCAGCCAGTTAAAACAGCACGTTTATCCTTAACAAGTAGATTGATTTCTGGGTCATTTTCCTTAAACCAATCCTGGTCTATTCTTTCGATCTGTCCGAGGGTCTTTCTGCAGGTTTTTGTCATGACAGTGACGAGAATATCCCATTCGGCACTGGGATTTGGATTGTTTGTTGTCGAGTTGTTTATTAGCCCATGTTCAAGCTGCCTCTGCAGGCATGTGCTACCGCTGGATCCTGCAGACGCTTCGTGTTAAAACCTTTTTTGGAGGCTTGTTTCCTTCACCGTTTTGGGGCGACGTGAAGTGAGAGTTTGGGTCTGATGATGAAATCTCATCAATCTCTTTCTCTGACAAAATATAGTCATTGAGGTACCAGTGTTTGGATCGTGGGTGTTTACGAACCCTTGAATTTGTCGGCTTCAAGCAAGGTATTGGTGATAGTAAGTGGGTGCAACAAACGTACTGAGAAGGAGTAGGCCGTTGGGGTTACACTTGCCTAGTCCAATTCTCCTCTTGATTCCCTGCCAAATGTCAGTATCTCTGCCAACTCTGGCATTGAAGTCACCTAAACGCATAACCTTGTCTTCTCTGGGGACAAAGGCTAGCACTCTGTCAAGGCCGTCATAAAAGGTCTCCTTGATGTCATCCTCTGCATCAAGTGTTGGGGCGTATGCACTGAAGAAGGCATGATGTGAGTGATTCAGTGGGACTCGGAGCGTCATAGGCGCTCGTTGATCCCAACAGGCATTTCAGTTAGCCTGTGTAGGATGCATTGGTGGATGGCAAAGCCATCTCCATAATTCGAATTGTCTCCGCAGCAGGCTTACCCTTCCAGAAGGTATAGCCAGACCCCCGTTCTGTGAGTCGACACTCATCTGGGAGCCTGGACTCATTAATGGCTGCTATGTCGATATTATACCTATCAGCTTTTTTTGTCACAAGGGCAGTCTATTTTTTCAGGACACTCATTTGTGCCACTTTCCAGAAGGGTTCGGACATTCCGTGCAGCGATCATAAGAGGTGGTATAGTTTGTTTTTGTGTCGATGTGTGATTGTGATTGTGTTTTCGAGCGCATAAGGATGACTTTACTTGGTGCAGTTGCTCAGTCAGGGTGGTTATTTAGGCAGGCTATGTTTAGGGCACCTTTTCTAACCCCCCCTCCCATGTTGGGTGAGCAGAGTGGCTCCTTTGGAGTGCTCCTCAGTTGCATAGATAGGACCGGATTGCTTTGCTGCTCAGATCACAGTGCATAAACGACCATCTTATCTATGCCGCCCATGTGCAGAGTTGTGGTTAGAGACTCCCGGCAGTCATCTCTGCCTGTCCCTATCGCCACGCGTCTGTCGCCATAGGATTTTTGGGGGTATGGGGGTTTTGATGATGATGAGAAGCATGATGAACTGCGTGATGGCTGTGTAAGAGTTGATTTATGTGGTGAGGCAGGGCCGCAGGCTGCAGCCACACATCTTGGCTCTCCCTTTTCCTTTTCCAGTGGTGCAAGTGTTGCAATGACTGGGGAAAGAGAGAATTGCAATGGACTGCCAAAAGCTCAGTTTTGGGGTTTCGCCTTAGTAGACTGTCCATCATGCATTGTGTTTCTCTGCCGGTGTAGTCGTTGGGGGTCTCATGTTGGTCACCTCTTCTACCTAAACCACCGTTGGGGTCTTGTTGGAGGACTGTAAGCATGTTGCCTGATGCGGGGCTCCACTGCAGATTTCTCGTTTAGAATTTTCTCCCGTAGCCTTATACCTACCAAGGTTAATCCGCAGGCAGTGGGCAGTAGTTGGTAGGTGCCAGGACGTGTCCACATGCCAGTGGGCCTATGCGCCGTCCCTCCGGGGCCCACTGCTGCTCCGAGATCTTCTGCTGATCTAGGATGGACCCACGAGGCACCTAGTTACCGCTTGTTGCCACGAGGCACCTAGTTACCGTGTGTTGCCACGAGGAGGCACAGCAGGATATTTGATGGTGAGGAGGCTGTGTACTGGCTGGGGAATAGTTATGCAAGTTGCTTCCCTGTTCGCCACGAGGACTAGCCAACGGCGGCAGCTGAAAGCGAGAGAGAGCAAGCAGTGCTTGCACCTTAACACTAATATGGTGTTGCCACACTAGATGCACTACACCTCCTTGCGTGCGCGCGAACACACACACACACAGGCCTTAACCTTTACACATTTACTAAGGCCAGCATTAGCCTATGTTGTGAGTTAATAATAGTTATCAATATAATTATGGTGATTAGTTACGTAATTTCTCAACGCTTTAACCTTTCTGATACCATTCCTGCATGATATTAATTCTGAATAACCACACACAATTTTGTGTTACTTTTTAATAAGTAACCAGGTAACATCATGGTGGGACCAGGGATTTTATCATGGTGGGACCAGGGTTTTTATCACGGTGGACCGGGTTTATATCACGGTGGGACCAGGGTTTATATCATGGTGGGACCAGGGTTTATATCACGGTAGGACCGGGGTTTATATCATGGTGGGACAGGGTTTTTATCATGGTGGACCAGGGTTTTTTCACGGTGGGACCGGGTTTATATCACGGTGAACCGGTTTATATCATGGTGGGACCGGGTTTTATCACGGTGGAACCAGGGTTTATATCATGGTGGGACAGGGTTTTTTCATGGTGGGACCAGGGTTTATATCAGGTGGGACCAGGTTTATATCAGGTGGGACCAGGGTTTTTTTCAGTGGGACCAGGGTTTTTTATCATGGTGGGACCAGGGTTTTTTATCACGGTGGGACAGGGTTTATATCACGGTGACCGGGGTTTATATCATGGTGAACAGTTTATATCACGGTGGGAGATTTTATCTGGTGGGACAGTTTTATCATGGTGGACCAGGGTTTTTATCACGGTGGACCAGGGTTTATATCACGGTGGGACCAGGGTTTATATCATGGTGGAACGAGGTTTTTTCATGTGGTAGAACGGCTTTTATCATGGTGAGACCTGGGTTTTATATCATGGTGGGACAGGGTTTTATCATGGTGGGACCAGATTTATCATGTGGTGGGACCAGGGTTTATATCACGGTGGGACAGGTTTTTATCATGGACCAGGGTTTTATCATGGTGGGACCAGGGTTTTTATATCATGGTGGGACCAGGGCTTTTATCATGGTGAGACCTGGTTTTTTATATCATGGTGGGACCAGGCTTTTTCATGGTGGGACGGTTTTTATCATGGAGACCGGGTTTTTATCATGGTGAACAGGGTTTATATCACAGGTAGGGTTTTTTTCATGGTGGGACGGTTTTTCATGGCCAATTTATCATGGTGGGACCAGGGTTTTATCACTGGTGGGACCGGTTTTTATCATGGTGGGACGAGATTTATCATGTGGACCAGGTTTTTTTTCATGTGGTGACCAGGGATTTATCATGGTGGACCAGGGTTTTTATCACGGTGGGACAGGGTTTTTTTCATGGTGGGACCAGGGTTTTATCATGGTGGACCAGGGTTTATCATGGTGGGACAGGGTTTTTTATGTGGTGGAACAATGAATGATAAACTTCTGAACAAAAAGAATCACTAACAAGTTTATATAATACCGAAGAAAAATCATCGTACGATATATATCTAAAGTGTGTAGTCATTTAGCCTCGGTGCATCATGAAGACACAACGTTGAATATTTATAAGTAATGACTAGAGATAATTTATTTCACAACGAAGGTCATTGAGTGTGACTTCTAATAGTCTAAAAACTGGGGAGACGTTCGTAGTACTGTGAGACTGGATGGTCAACAGAGTCATTATTACACCATACACCCTCAACACCTGCCATCACACACACCTACACCCTCAACACCTGCCATCACACTCACCCTACACCTCAACACCTGCCATCACCACACCACCCCTCAACACGTGCCATCACACCTACACCTCAACACCTGCCATCACACCACACCCCACCCCTCACCTACCATCACACCACCTACACCCCTCAACACCTGCCATCACCACACCCTACACCCTCAACCTGCACACCACACCTACCTCAGCACACATCACACCACACCCCTACACCCTCAACACCTGCCATCACACCACACCTACACCTCAACACCTGCCACCACACCCACCTACCCCACACCTGTCCCCACCCTCAACACCTGCCATCACACCACCACCTCAACATGCCATCACACACCTCACCCTCAACACCTGCCATCACACCACCCACACTGCCATCCACCCCCCCCTCAACACCTGCCATCACACTACACCTCACACCTCAACACCTGCCATCACCCTCACCTATCACACACTACACCCTCAACACCTGCCATCACACACCTACACCCTCAGCACCTGCCATCCCACACTACACCTCAACACCTGCCATCACCACCTACACCCTCAACCTGCCATCACACTACACCTTTACCATCACCCACCTACACCCTCAACACCTGCCATCACACCACACCTACACCCTCAACACCCATCACACTACACCTCACCTCAACACCTGCCATCACACTCTCACCCTCAACACCTGCCATCACACCACACCTCACCCTCAACACCTGCCATCACACCACACCTACACCTCAACACCTGCCATCACACCACCCACACCCCTCAACACTGCCACACCACACACCTACACCTCAACTCCCATCACACCACACCCACACCTCAACACCTGCCATCACACTACACCTACACCTCAACACCTGCCATCACACTACACCTACACCTCAACACCTGCCATCACACTACACCTACACTTCAACACCTGCCATCACACCACATTACACTCTCACACAACATTAAAGCAAAATCAACATAGGATGATTTTTACACAACCAAGACAAAGAAAGACAAATCTAGGGTCGGTTTACAGGCCACAGTTATCAAAACACGAGTGATTTATTATTGCAAAGATTATAATATTAATATCTAATATACACAGACACGTTCCACAAAAACCATATTATAACTTGATCCTTGAGTTATTCCCTTTACCTCTGTGTGCGAAGTTGGCAAGTGAACGGAAATAAATGTAAAACGTCCCAAAGTTTTCTATTTCCAAAGGTGACCTATTGTTGAATTGTTGATTGATAAAATATGACTAACATCTTGGCGTATAAAAGAGATTGGAGGAAGAGGTAATTCTTTTTTGTGATCTGTGTTAGTCTATCACCTCAACACCCACCTCACTTACTACTAAAGTATTCACCAGATGAAGAAAGTTGGGGGACTCTTATCAGTCACTTTACATATCTCACTTCTTTCACACACACACGCCTTCCTTCTCTTTCCCCTCGTTTTCCCCTCTCCTCCTCCTCCTCCCTACTCCTCTCTTCACCATCCTCCCTACCACTACAAAACAAAAACACGTCTACACACCCGCATATACAACCCAAAGCCGATAGAAAATTGTTCTCCTCTCACACGGGATTCGCTTAACCTCTCACAACAATACCATGATAGGTGTCGAGTTGTTGCCCACATATCCCCAGAGACGACCTAACCTGTCACCCGGCAGTAAGATATTATATTCAGTGTACTCGGGTCAGTGTCCTAATAGAGATCATAGGAATGCTCACATATACGACCGGCTGTGTTTATGGACGGTTATAAATATTTCTCTTCTGACCCCGTGTGTTGTATGAGCCATGCGCCGTGTGTGTGTGTGTGTGTGTGTGTGTGTGTGTGTGTGTGTGTGTGTGTGTGTGTGTGTGTGTGTGTGTGTGTGTGTGTGTGTGTAATATTAATTATTTGTTATGAAAAGCATGGCAACTGCAAGGCTGAAAATATACAGTTACATAATTAAGGAATGGGTCTTGATTTACAAATAATATACAAGTAATATAAGTGATACAAATATGATAAATAATGACTAGGTGGGAAGGTCATACTCCAGGCATTTCAACATAATAAGAGTGCAAAAGGTAAGTTTTATCTGGGAGTGAATACACTGGTTGATTACGAGTTGTTGATAATCTTTCATAGGTTGGGACTTGTTCTTATAGCGACCAGTACGTGTTCGTATGGGCTGATGCGGTGTGTGTAGAACAGCACCTTGACGAGGGATCTCGGTTGGTAGTAGGAGCCGGTGTCGAGGATGGTACAGAAGCTTTCACCAAATCTGCAGATGAGGTTGATGACAGAAGCAGAGAGAGTTGTGGTGTGGAGGTTTTGAAATGTGGAGTAGGAAGGAGAGAATAATCTTGCATGCCCTCTTTAACACTTTTTCTAGGTGTTTACTGTGTGCCATTTAGGAGGAAGACCAGGCAGGGAAGGCATAGGTGAGCTTGGGAAGTGATGAATGTTGAGTAAACACTGAGGAGCTTGGGCGCAGGAACCTGAGGACTTGAGTCGGTGAAGGAGGTGGAGACGGAAACTGGAGGATTTGTCAACTGTACTGACGTGTGGTTTCAATTCAGTTGTCTATAGTGACTGAGGAGCTTAGTGGAATCTACAACCTGGAGTGTGTTGGGACCTAAAGTAATGGAAGGGTGGGAAAACGTATGAGGAGAGGTTGATGTGCATAACCATGGTCTTGGTGTTTGATGTGACGTGTTGCTGGTTTGTGTGTGTGTGTGTGTGTGAGCGCGTGCGTGATTGTCTGTTTGTCTCTTGTTGTCGCTGTCTGATTGTCTGTCTGTTTAATTGTCTGTCTGTCCATCTCTATATATGTCTCTGTGTCTGATTAATTATCTGTCTGTCTGGCGGTAATTCTGTCTCTCTCCCTCACATTCCTGAGCTCCCTACTACTGCACTCCTCGGGACCCTCACTCCTTCTCAACCACCCACTACCCGTAGCCCCACTCACCCTCCACCACCCATTCCTGGCTCCCTAACACCCACACCGGCTCCCACCACCCACTCCCCTACTCCACCACCCAGTCCCCATTCTCTACCACCCACTCCCGGCTCCAAAATGAGGCCCTAAGATTTGTCACAGGTGAAGATACCTCTTTCACCAGAACCACAGCCGAGAGATACATAGTGACTTGAGAATAAAACCATCAACCAGCAGCTGCACACCGTGGCCAGCAGAGTCTGGCAAAATAGTCCTTCAAAGACCCCACGAGACAACGACAATAACCATACATGGTTCCCAAAAGTTCCTAAATCAGGTCCATTACCACCCCTGACGAGTATGGCCAGGCAATAGACAACCTCTTCTAGACCAGCATCCGCCAGTATGGTCGGATGGAATATGAAATAAGGCCTCAAAACACCCATATATGGGATAGGGTAGGATGCCTAGTGTACTGCTGACAGACACACCAACCCATGACACAACCCTAACACACTATTAGCTTAGCTAGGCGGTCAGCTCACCCTCTCTTACCCTCCTAAATTTCTTTAAATTTCCGAACTATAATCTTCTTCCCACCTCTAATCTTTCTTTTCACCTTTCTTTTTCTACAGTACAAAAAAGAAACTCGTCCTCGGCTTCTAACACCCACTCCCTGGCTTCCTAACACCCACTCCCTGGCTTCCTAACACCCATCTCCCTTCCCACCACCCACTCCCCTTCCCACCACCCCATCCTCCCTTCCCCTCTACCCCTCTCCTCCCTCCTCCTACCCATTCCCTTTCCTCAACACTCCTGGCTCCCATCAACTCCCTCACCCCTCCTCTTCCCCACCACCCCTCCCCAGCTTCCCACCACCCATTCCTAATAACCCCTCTCTACCCCCTCCTTCCCACCACTCTCTACCCCTACTCCCTCCCACCCACCACCGTGTCGCCAGCGCTTTACATGGTCAACACACAGAGGCTGTGCCACTGCTGGGACGGGAAGGTAAATGTTGGCATCGAAGTGAGAAGAGTATTTGCTCACTGGTGTATCCCTCGGGACCAGACCTACTGTTACCTGTTGCTGTTACCTGTTGGTGTTTCCTGTTGGTGTCCCTGTTGGTGTTACCTGTTGTTGTTACCTGTTGGTGTTCCCTGTTGGTGTTACCTGTTGTTGTTACCTGTTGTTGTTACTTGTTGGTGTTCCCCGTTGTTACTCTGTTGTTGTTACCTGTAGTTGTTACCTGTTGGTGTTACTTGTTGTTGTCACCTGTTATTACTCATTGATGTTATAGGCGCTGTTATTTGGTTGTTTAGGTGCTGTTATTACTGCTTAGGTGCTGTTATTGCTGTTTATGTACTGTTATTGCTTGTTTTGTACCGTTATTGCTGTTTAGGGGTTGTTATTGTTGTTGAGTGCTGTTATTGCTGTTGAGGTGCTGTTATTGGTTGTTTAGGTGCTGTTATTGCTGTTTAGGTGCTGTTGTTGCTGTTTAGGTGCTGTTATTGCTGTTTATTTACAGTTATTCCTGTTTAGGGGCTGTTATTGCTGTTTAGGTGCTGTTATTGCTGTTGAGGTGCTGTTATTGCTGTTTATATAATAGTTTTGTGCTTTTGTACAGTTATGCTGTTTAGGTGCTGTTATTGCTGTTGAGGTGCTATTATTGCTGTTTAGGTGCTGTTATTGCTGTTTATATACAGTTATTGCTGTTTAGGGGCTGTTATTGCTGTTGAGGTGCTGTTATTGCTGTTTATATACAGTTATTGCTGTTTTGTACAGTTATTGCTGTTTAGGTGCTGTTATTGCTGTTTGAGGTGCTGTTATTGCTGTTTAGGTGCTGTTATTTGCTGTTTATATAAATATTGCTGTTTAGCTAGTTATTGCTGTTGAGGTGCTGTTATTGTTGTTTAGGTGCTGTTATTGCTGTTTATATATGTTATTGCAGTTTTGGTACAGTTGTTGCTGTTTAGGTGCGTGTTATTGCTGTTTAGGGTGCTGTTATTGGTTGTTGAGGTGCTGTTATTGCTGTTTAGGGGCTGTTATTGCTGTTTAGGGCTGTTATTGCTGTTTAGGTGCGTTATTGCTGTTTAGGGGCTGTCATTGCTGTTTAGGGCTGTTATTGCTGTTTAGGGTTGTTAATGCTGTTTAGGTGCTGTTTTGCTGTTTAGGGCTGTTATTGCTGTTTAGGGCTGGTAATGCTGTTTAGGGCTGTTAATGCTGTTGAGGTGCTGTTATTGCTGTTTAGGGCTGTTATTGCTGTTATGCTGTTATTGCTGTTTAATGTTATTGCTGTTGGGGTGCTGTTGTGTTAAGGTGCTGTTATTGCTGTTTAGGGCTGTTATTGCTGTTTAGGGCTGTTAATGCTGTTGAGGTGCTGTTATTGCTGTTGGGGGGTTATTGTTGTTTATAGGGGCTGTTATTGCTGTTTAGGGGCTGTTATTGCTGTTTAGGTGCTGTTATTGCTGTTGTTTAGGGTCATTGCTGTTTAGGGCTGTTATTGCTGTTTAGGGTTAATGCTGTTTAGGTGCTGTTATTGTTGTTTAGGGGCTGTTATTGCTGTTTAGGGTTGGTGATGCTGTTTAGGGGCTGTCATTGCTGTTTAGGGTCTTATTGCTGTTTAGGGGTGTTAATGCTGTTTAGGTGCTGTTATTGCTGTTTAGGGCTGTTATTGCTGTTTAGGGCTGGTATGCTGTTTAGGGCTGTTAATGCTGTTGAGGTGCTGTTATTGCTGTTTAGGGCTGTTATTGCTGTTAAGGTGCTGTTATTGCTGTTTAGGGTGTTGTTGTTGTTGGGGTGCTGTTGTTGCTGTTAAGGTGCTGTTATTGCTGTTTGGGCTGTTATTGCTGTTTAGGCTGTTAATGCTGTTGAGGTGCTGTTATTGCTGTTGGGGTGCTGTTATTGCTGTTAAGGTGCTTTTATTGCTGTTTAGGGCTGTTATTGCTGTTTAGGGGCTGTTAATGCTGTTGAGGTGCTGTTAGTGCTGGTTGTGGTGCTATTGCTGTTAAGTGCTGTTATTGCTGTTTAGGTGCTGTTATTGCTGTATGTACCGTTATTGATGTCTATATACCATTATTGCTGTTTAGGGGCTGTTGTTGCTGTTTAGGGGCTGTTATTGCTGTTTAGGGCTAGTAATGCTGTTTAGGGCTGTTAATGCTGTTGGGGTGCTGTTATTGGCTGTTGAGGTGCTGTTATTGCTGTTGGGGTGCTGTTATTGCTGTTTAGGTGTTGTTGTTGCTGTATGTACCGTTATTGATGTTTATATACCATTATTGCTGCTTTAGGGGCTGTTATTGCTGTTTAGGGGGCTTTTGCTGTTTAGCTGGTAATGTTGTTTAGGGCTGGTAATGCTGTTGAGGTGCTGTTATTGCTGTTAAGGTGTTGGTTATTGCTGTTGGGGTGCTGTTATGCTGTTAAGGGTGCTGTTATTGCTGTTTAGGGCTGTTATTGCGTTTAGGGCTGTTAATGCTGTTGAGGTGTTGTGCTGTTGTTGTGTTGTTATTGCCTCTCTGGCGCCTTTATTTGTTGTGTTCGTGCTGTTGCAGTTGTTGTAGGTACGCAAAATTCATGAAAAAGAATGACACTGGAAAAATTTGTCCCCAATATCACCAGGGAAAGGTTAGGTTAGGTTTAGGTTAGGTTAGGTTAGGTGATGGGTTAGGTTAGGTTAGTTAGGTTAGGTTAGTTTAGGTTATTTTTTACCTAATTGATCAATTCTCCCAAAACAAGATAAAAATGTTACAAAAAACAAATTTGTCCATCATTTGAAAGATAACGGACAACAGTAAGGCTGACTGCCAACAAGAAGGTCGACACAGTTGACAGCCGACAGGAATAAGACAGAGTTGGCAGCCAACGGGTTCAGACACAGAGTTGGCAGCCAACGGGTTCAGACACAGAGTTGGCAGCCAACGGGTTCAGACACAGAGTTGGCAGCCAACGGGTTCAGACACAGAGTTGGCAGCCAACGGGTTCAGACATGGAACTGACAAAAAGAATGGCTGACGAAGGAATGGCTCTCTAAGAATGGCCTGGTGGCTGACAACAGAACAAAAAAACTATCTGGCAACGAGTTGATGGCTGACAAAAGAATGACTAGCCGACACGGACCTGATACCTTAACAATGGAATAAATGGCTGGTTGACATCCAACTGGTGAATGACAACCAACTGATGGCTGACAACCAACTGATGGCTGACAACCAACTGATGGCTGACAACCAACTGATGGCTGACAACCAACGGGATGGAATATCAACCGTCAAGATAAGATCTAATTGCCTGATAACTAGACAGGTGGAACTAGATGGTGCAGCAGCTGGGTAATAACTGAACAGATGATGCACATGTTCGTATCTGAGTGGTGGGTGATGTGAGTGTGTGGCTCCCGTATGAATATTCTCCTGCGAATCAAAGGCTGGAATGTGTGCAAATCAGAGAATGGTCAGTGAGTCGCCCACACGCCCACTGTGGAGGGGAGCTACAGGGATACTGTATGTGGGAGGGGGGGATGTGGGGTATGTGTGTGGGGGTATGTGCGTGTGTAGTGTATGCGTGTGTAGGGGGGTGGAGGGAGGGGTAGGTTTGTGTGAGTGTAGGGAGGATGAGTGGAGAGAGAGAGAGAGAGAGAGAGAGTAATCTGGTCCTGTCTGTGACTGAGCAGCCCTTTGAGGAGCCTCTCTCCTCACCCCACATGGGGAGGGGGCAGAAAAGGTGCCCTAAACATAGCCTGACTAAAGAACCAACCTGACTCAGTAAGGTCATATGCGGTAAAAACAAAATTATAACTCATATCAAAACAAAACAAACTATACAACCTCTTATGGTCGCTTCATGGAATGTCAGGACCTTCTGGATACTGGCACAAATGAGCGTCCTGAAAGAAGAACTGCCCCTTGTGGCAAAAAGAGCTGGTTAGGTATAACATCGACGGACAGTCATTAATAGTCAAAGCACCCAGACGAGGACCGTCTCACAGAACGGAATGGCAATACCTTCGTCTGGAAGGTAAGCCTGCTGCAGAGAGAAACTGTATTTATGGAGTTGGATTTGCCATCCGCCAACGCATCCTACACAGGCTAACTGAAATTCTTGTTGGGATCAACGAGGCGCCTCATGACGCTCAGTATCCCACTGAATCACTCACGTCATGCCTTTTCATCAGTGCATATGCCCCAACACTGGATGCAGAGGATGACATCAAGAGGCCTCAATCCGACCAAGAAAGAGTGCTAACCTCTTTCCCCCAGACAATATAAGGTTGTGCTCCTTGGTAACTTCAATATAGATTTGGCAGAGATGCTGACATTTGGCAGAAACCAGAGGGAGGAATGGACTTGGCAAGTGTAATCTCAATGGCCTACTCCTCTCAGCAAATCTGCTGCACATCTCACTATCACCAATACTTTGTTTGAAGCAAGCAGACAAGTTCAAGGGTTCGTGGCAACACTCACGATCAAACACTGGCATCTCATTAACTGTCAGAGAAAGAGATCGACGAGATGTCCTCATCACCCGTGCCATACGTGGCTCAGACCCTTTGCGATGCTGATCATCGGCTCGTCAGTACTAAGCTCTACTTCAAGTCGCCCCAAAACGGCGAAGGCAACAAGCCTCCAGAAGACGGTTTACCACTAAGCGTTTGGAGGATCCAGTGGTAGCACATGCTTTGAGACAGCTCAAACATAGTCTGATAAACAACCCAACAGCAAAACAAATCCCAGTGCCAAATGGGGTATTTCTCTACACTGTCATGACAAAAACCTGCAGAAAGATCCTCGGCCAGATCGAAAGAATACACCAGGATTGGTTTGATGAAAATGACTCGGAAATGAGTGTACTATTCGAGGATACACGTGTTGCTTTAACTGAGTGGCAGAACAACACCTACGCCCGTATTATTAAACAACATCTTCCCTTGCAGAGGGTCGTCGTGTTTCAACCCGACGTTTAAACGAAATGAGTCCTGAGGGACACCGCAGTACAGTACTTAACGGGGTGGTGTGGCGGTAATGTTAGCTAATTCCAATATTATAAATTAATTTTATTGGAAGAAAGCAGCAGCCAGCACGAAGTTTGCAAACTAAGGAACGGCTGATTTAAAAATATAGCAGGTGAAACAAAAAACTTGCAGATCAACACAAGATGCGCGAAATTTCAATTCCACTAAAACAGTTTATGGGCCAATCACTCAAAACGGCCCCTCTTTGCTCATCCGACGGTAACTCCCTCATTAATAGGGAAGAAGGCATCCGTCAGCGCAGGAAAGAGCACTACCATTCGCTGCTCAACCGAAACACCGATGTGGATGTCCTGACTACCCAGCATGTGTCTCAGCATCCACAGCTGACCCATCTGAGTTATCCCCCATCCTTGGACGAGATCGCTGCTGCCATTAAACTGATGAAAAATAACAAAGCCTCAGGGCCTGATGGAATCTAAGCCGAGGTGAATAAAGCAGGACGACCTCTGCTTACTAGTCGTCTCCACTCTCTCCTGGACAATATACGGGAAAAGGAGAAAATCACGTAAGCTCTTCAAGACGCCTCCATCATCAATATTTATAAGAACAAGGAAGACCAGTCAGGCTGTGGCAACTACCATGGGATCTCGCTGCTGTCCGCATCTAGCAAGATTATCGCCCGAGTCCTTCTAAACAGACTTCTTCCTGAGGCAGAAAACTCCTTCCCAGAATCTCAATGTTGCTTTAGACCATCACATGACCTTTGCTGCCCGCCAGATAGAGGAAAGGTGCTGAGAACAGTGTCGTGACCAATACCTGGCCTTCATCGATCTAACAAAGGCCCTCGACTCGGTCAACAGGGAAGCCCTCCTGCGGACCCTCAGCCATTTAGGCTGCCCACCAAAGTTCATCACCATGTGAGGCAACTGCACGATGGCATGAACGGCAGTGCCCTGCACAATAGCACCCAGTCTGATTTCTTCCCCATCCAAACGAGGGTAAAACAAGGATGTGTACTGGCACCAACTCTCTTTTCCATTTTCTTAGCTGCCTTTGTTACTGTTGCCAGTGCCAATTTAGCCGGTGGGGTGGACATCCAGTAGCGGATGAAGGATGTTTTCAACATAAGACGACTCCAAGTAGGAACAAAGGTGTCGGCAGCTTCAATTACTGAACTTCAGAATGCAGACGACCTCACCCTTGTCGCTCACACTGAACGCGACCTACAGAAGATCCTGTACACCTACTCAGATGCGTCTGCACACTTCGGCAAAAAGGTGACTGTATGTATGACTCGGATTCTCTTTCAGCCTGCTCCTGGTTCAACCACACCTCCACCTGGTTCAACCACACCTCCACCATCCATCCAGCATAATGTTACTACCCTCTCTAATGTTACCCACTTTCGGTATCTCGGTTCCCCACCTGTCCACCACCGTGGACATCGATGAAGAGATTCAGCACCGGATAAGATGTGCATCTCAAGCCTTTGGGAGACCTCCGAGGCTATTATAAGGTATTGGCCAGTAGGGTTAAGACCGAGATAAGAAAAGCAAAAAGGAATAATGAACTAAAGGTAGCAAGGGAGGCGAGGTCAAACCTCAAGGGATTCTTGCAAATGTATCAAAATAAAACACGAGACAAGATTGGACCAATACAGTCAGATACCGGCGAGCTAACTGATAACGACGGAGAAATGAGGAATCTAAACATATTTTGCAACAGTTTTCACCACCGAAAATTCAAACATGATACCAGAGGCACCGACTATATACAGAGATAGTGAATAAAATAGATTAAGCGAGATAGTAGTGACTCGTGGCGATGTTAGTAAGCAAATAGACAAGGAATATAAGGAAGGGCTTAGTATGCCATTAGCAAATATGTGGTGTAGATTAACACAGTATAAACCTCTTTCTTCTCTATTTTCAATTTCTTTGTTATTTTTTTCGCCCTCAGGCCCCGTTGTGATTCGTTTGATCGGTGCCAAGGGTGGGCTAATTCCCGCAAAAAATACAAAAAACAAAAATAATTTCGGAAATATTGTGGATGAGTGGAACTAGTTACCAATAGGCCCGTTGCAGTTTCCTCCATTCCTATGTTCTTGTGTTCTTATGTGACGCTGTTGGGCAACGGCAAAGGTATAAGGATGACCTTAAGACAAACCCGAAAAAGTGCCAAATCGACCCCCTCACCTAGGAGACGATCATTCCACGCCGTAACGCTTGGAGGAGAACCATTCAAGAAGGTGTCAATACTTTCGAGTTGGCCCAACTGCATACTGAGGCAGATAAGCGTTAGGGCCGGGAAAAACGCTGCAACATCTGTGGACGACCTTGCCGGTCCAGTATCGGCCTCTTGAGTCACCTCAGAGTTCACCAACGAAGGTGACATCCGTAATAACTCATATAATTGTTTCATAGTTGAATGATCGTCATACTCGTTTCCGAGTGAGAGCAAAATAGTAGTAGTAGTAGTAGCAGTAGTAGTTGTGTGTGTTTGTATAAAGATAGTAATATTAACAGTAAACGGTTTATTACCAAACACAGTAGCCATAAGTTGAAAATATACAAATAACATAAGTGGTACATATATGATACACAATAATAAGTAGAAGAGGAGGAAATATGGGGTGAAGATAATATGTTAACTCGGGTGTGATAGTTTACAGGGAAGTGGCTAGTGTCAGCCTTAGTGTGGCCCGTGGACTCGGGTCTGAGGATGGCTGGTGCCGTTAGAGAGGACAGTGCAACTGCTTGGCAGAGACCGGTGAATGGAGACCAGGGCCAGTGTACTGAGTGTCTCGGGCCAGTGTACTAAGTGTCTCGAGGGTCAGTGTACTGTGGGTGTTTCGAGGGCCAGTGTACTGAGTGTCTCGAGGGCCAGTGTACTGAGTGTCTCTTGAGGCCAGTGTACTGAGTGTTTCGAGGGCCAGTGTGCACTGAGTGTCTCGAGGCCAGTGTACTGAGTGTCTCTTGAGGGCCAGAGTGTACTGAGTGTTTCGAGGGCCAGTGTACTGGAGTGTCTCTTGAGGGCCAGTGTACTGAGTGTCTCTTGAGGGCCAGTGTACTGAGTGTCTCTTGAGGGATGTACTGAGTGTTTCGAGGCCAGTGTACTGAGTGTCTCGAGGGCCAGTGTACTGAGTGTTTCGAGGGCCAGTGTACTGGAGTGTCTCGAGGCCAGTGTACTGAGTGTCTGAGGCTGTGCAGGTGTCTCGAGGGCCAGTGTACTGAGTGTTTCGAGGGCCAGTGTACTGAGGTGTCTCAGGCCAGTGTACTGAGTGTCTCTTGAGGGCCAGTGTACTGAGTGTCTCGAGGGCCAGTGTACTGAGTGTCTCGGGGGCCAGTGTACTGAGTGTCTCGAGGGCCAGTGTGCTATGAGTGTTTCGAGGGCCAGTGTACTGGTGTCTGAGCCAGTGTGCTGAGTGTCTCAGTGCCAGTGTACTGAGTGTTTCGAGGCCAGTGTACTGAGTGTCTCGAGGGCCAGTGTACTGAGTGTCTCGAGGGCCAGTGTGCTAGTGTCTCGAGGCCAGTGTACTGAGTGTCTCGAGGCCAGTGTACTGTGTCCCAGGGGCCAGTGTACTGAGTGTCTCAGGGCCAGTGTACTGAGTGTCTCGAGGGCCAGTGTACTGAGTGTCTCGAGGCCAGTGTACTGAGTTTCGAGGCCAGTGTACTGAGTGTTTCGAGGCCAGTGTACTGAGTGTCTCGAGGGCCAGTGTACTGAGTGTCTCGAGGGCCAGTGTACTGAGTGTCTCGAGGGCCAGTGTACTGAGTGTCTCGGGGCCAGTGTACTGAGGTGTCTCGAGGGGCCAGTGTACTGAGTGTCTGAGGGCAGTGTACTGAGTGTCTCGGGGCCAGTGTACTGAGTGCTTCGAGGGCCAGTGTACTGAGTGTCTCTGAGGCCAGTGTACTGAGTGTCTCGAGGGCCAGTGTACTGGGTGTTTCGAGGGCCAGGTGTCTCTTGAGGGCCAGTGTACTGGTGTCTCGGGGCCAGTGTCTGAGTGTCTCGAGGGCCAGTGTACTGAGTGTTTCGAGGGCCAGTGTACTAGTGTCTCGAGGGCCAGTGCTGAGTGTCTCGAGGCCAGTGTACTGAGTGTTTCGAGGGCCAGTGTACTGAGTGTCTCTTGAGGGCCAGTGTACTGGAGTGTCTTGAGGGCCAGTGTACTGAGTGTTTCGAGGCCAGGTACTGAGTGTTTCGAGGGCCGGGGTACTGAGTTCTGAGGGCCAGTGTGACTTGAGTGTCCTGAGGGCCAGTGTACTTGAGTGTCCTGAGGGCTGTGTGACTGAGTGTCTCGAGGGCCAGTGTACTGAGTGTCTCGAGGGCCGGGAGGACTGAGTGTTTCGAGGCCAGTGTACTGAGGTCTCGGGGGCCAGTGTACTGAGTGTCTCGAGGGCCAGTGACTGGAGTGTCTCGAGGCCTGTGTACTGAGTGTCTCGAGGGTCAGTGTACTGAGTGTCTCGAGGGCCAGTGTACTGGAGTGTTTCTGAGGCCAGTGTACTGAGTGTCTCTTGAGGGCCAGTGTACTGAGTGTCTCGAGGGCTAGTGTACTGAGTGTTTCTGAGGGCCAGTGTCTGAGTGTTTCGAGGCTGGGGTACTGAGTGTCTCGAGGCTGTACTGAGGTCCTTGAGGGCCAGTGTACTGAGTGTCTCTTGAGGCCAGTGTACTGAGTGTCTCGAGGGCCAGTGTACTGAGTGTCTCGAGGCCAGTGTACTGAGTGTTTTGAGGGCCAGTGTACTGAGTGTCTCTGAGGGCCAGTGTACTGAGTGTCTCGAGGGCCAGTGTACTGAGTGTTTGAGGCCAGTGTACTGAGTGTCTTGAGGGCTGTACTGAGTGTCTCGGAGGCCAGGTACTGAGTGTCTCGAGGGCCAGTGTACTGAGTGTCTCGAGGGTCAGTGTATTGAGTGTCTGGAGGGCCAGTGTACTGAGTGTCTCGAGGCCAGTGTACTGAGTGTCCTGAGGGCCAGTGTACTGAGGTCTCGAGGGCCAGTGTACTGAGTGTCTCGAGGCCAGTGTACTGAGTGTCTCGAGGCCAGTGTACTGAGTGTCCGAGGGCCAGTGTACTGAGTGTCTCTGAGGGCCAGTGTACTGGAGTGTCTCGAGGCCAGTGTACTGAGTGTCTCGGAGGGCCAGTGTACTGAGTGTCCTGAGGGCCAGTGTACTGAGTGTCTCGAGGGCCAGTGTACTGAGTGTCTCGAGGGCCAGTGTACTGAGTGTCTCTGAGGGCCAGTGTACTGAGGTCTGGAGGCCAGTGTACTGGAGTGTTTCTTGAGGGCCAGTACTGAGAGTGCTTGAGGCCAGTGTACTGAGTGTTTCGAGGGCCTGTACTGAGGTGTCTCGAGAGGGCCAGTGTACTGAGTGTCTCTGAGGGCCAGTGTACTGAGTGTCTCGAGGGCCAGTGTACTGAGGTTCTGAGGCCAGGTACTGAGTGTCCTGAGGGCCAGTGTATGGGAGGTCTGAGGGCCAGGTACTGAGTGTCTGGAGGCCAGGTACTGAGTGTCTCGAGGCCAGTGTACTGAGTGTTTCTGAGGGCAGTGTACTGAGGTCTCGAGGGCCAGTGTACTGAGTGTCTCGAGGGGCAGTACTGAGTGTCTCGAGGGCCAGTGTACTGAGGTCTCTGGAGGCCAGTGTACTGAGTCTTGAGGCCATGTACTGAGTGTCCCCTGAGGGCCAGTGTACTGAGGTCTCTTGGGCCAGTGTACTGAGTGTCTCGGAGGCCAGTGTACTGAGTGTCTGAGGGCCAGTGTACTGAGGCAGGCAGTGTCTGAGTGTCTCGAGGGCCGTGTACTGAGTGTCTCGAGGCCAGTGTACTGAGTGTCTCTGAGGCCAGTGTACTGAGTGTCTCTGAGGGCCAGTGTGCTGAGTGTTTCTGAGGGCCAGTGTACTGAGGTCTTGAGGCGCGTACTGAGTGTCTCGGAGGGCCAGGCTGAGGCTGAGGCAGTGTACTGAGTGTCTCGAGGCCAGTGTACTGGAGGTTTCTGGAGGGCCAGTGGTTGGGCAGTGTACTGAGTGTCTCGAGGGCTGTGTGCTGAGTGTCTCTGGAGGCCAGTGTACTGAGTGTCTCTGAGGGCCAGTGTACTGAGTGTCTCGAGGGCCAGTGTACTGAGTGTCTCGAGGGCCAGTGTACTGAGGTTTTGA